>NW_027308135.1:0-184000 GCF_047496885.1 Scyliorhinus torazame | reverse complement strand
GTTTTGCACTGAATTATGTTAAGATTTGTATTTGTATCTTCTTGTTATAAAGTCATAAATGTCTTAATAAAATGTTTGTTAAAAAAAAAGAAATTTAATCCTGACAAATGCAAAGCATTGTGGATTGAATGGGTTGAATGGAATAGCATTTTCACAGAAAGATTTAGAAAATGATTTGGTAGATTCATCACTGCCAATGTCTAGATAATGTGCCAAAACAAATAAAGATGGCAAATGAACGTATCACAGAATAATGCAGTGCTGTTCTAATTCTGATGATGTCATAAAATGCAGTGGTCAGGTTATCAGTTTTCAATATTATACTTTCAGTATTAAATTTAAAAATAACACTACAAACTAATATGCAGCCATCAGAGAAAAGAAGAAAAACATCTCATTGTTGTAGACAAAAGTTAGAAAATCTCGGGTGGGATTCTCCAACCCCCCGCCGGGTCGGAGAATCAGTGAGGGGGGGGAGGGCGGCGTGAATCCCGCTCCGACGCCGGCTACCGAATTCTCCAGCGCCAGTTTTCGGGCGGGGTGGGGATCGCGCTGCGCCGGGTGGGGGCCGTTTACAGCGGCCCTCACGGCAATTCTCCGGGCCCCGATGAGCCGAGCGGCCGCCCGCTTTTAGCCAGTCCCGCCGACATGAAATGGACATGGTCCATCCCGGCGGGACCTGGCTTGTCGGCCATCTAGCGGGGTCCTTGGGGGGAGCACGGGGGGATCCGGCCCCGGGGAGAGGCCCCCACGGTGGCCTGGCCCGGGATCGCTGCCCACCGATCTGTGGCAGGCCTGTGCCATGGGGGCACTCTTTCCCTCCGCGCCAGCCACTCTAGGGCTCCGCCATGGCCGGCGCGGAGAAGAAACCCCTTGCGAACGCGCAGGAAACACGCCGGCGATTCTGTGCATGCGCCAGAACACATCGGCAGTCCTGCGCATGCGGCAACTCGCGCCAGCTGGCGGCGGTCCTTCGGCGCCGGTTCGCCAACCCCAAAGCGCCGGCCTAGCCCCCGGAAGTGCGGAGGATTCCGCTACTTCTTGGCGGCCCGACGCCGTAGTGGTTTGCCCTGCTCTTTGACGCCGGTACGGGCCGCCCCACCAATTGCGGAAGAATCCCGCCCCTCAAATTTTTATCTTGTAAGGGACCTCACAATGAGAATTAAGAAAGATCAATAATTACAGCTTGTCTGTTAGCAAATGGGAGGACATGATTTTCTGCTGCACATCTGCTTGATTTTGTGGGTTCCTGATGTATGTTCATCCCTGGCTGGGCCGTTCACCTAAATATCAGAAAGAAAACTGGAGTGCAGTTACGTTGTTTGTAATACATGTAAATGATCTGGAGGAAATTGTAGATGGTCTGATTAACAAGTTTGCAGATGACACTAAGATAGGAGGAGGTGCAGATGGTAAAGAGGATTGTCAGGGAATGCAGCAGAATATAGATAGATTGGAGAGTTGGGCAGAGAAATGGCAGATGGAGTTCAATCTGGACAAATCCGAGGTGATGCATTTTGGAAGATCACATTCAGGTGTGAATTATTCAGTAAATGGCAGAACCCTCAGGAGCATTGACATATGGAGGGATCTGGGTGTTCAGATCCATAATTCCATGAAAGTGGCAATGCAGGTGGATAAGATGGTCAAGAAGGCATACTTCAACGGCCGGGGCATTAAGTACAAGAGTTGGCAGTTGTCTAAAACTTTAGTTAGGCCACATTTGGAATATTGCGTGCAGTTCTGGCCGCCACACTCCCAGAAGGACATAGATGCTTTGGAGAAAGTGCAAAGAGAGTTTACCAGGATGTTGCCTGGTCTGATGGGTGTTACTTATGAGAGGTTGGATAAACTCTGATTGTTTTCGTTGGAAAGACAGGGGAGATCTGATTGGCGTCTGCAACGTTACAAGAGGTATACACAGGATGGAAAGTCACAAAGTTCCAAGGGTGGAAGACTCAATTGCAAGGGGGCATAGGTTCAAGGTGAGAGGGGAAAAGTTTAGGGGAGATGTGCAGGAAAAGATTTTCACACAGAGGGTAGTGGGTGCCTGGAGCACGTTGCCAGTGGCGGGGGTGGAAGCAGGTACAATAGCAATGTTGAAAATATATCATGATAGACAAATAAATGGGCGAGGAATGGAGGGATGAAGATCATTTGGGCAATAAGTAGTAGGCCTAAATAAGGAATCTGGATCTGCGCAGGCTTGGTGGGCTAAAGGGCAAGTTCCTGTGCTGTAATGCTTTTTGATCTTTGTTGTTGTACGTCTTCTCAGGCCTGCAGCTACACTGCTGGCTCACAGGATCTTCTGACAATCTAGTTGGAGAACAGCAATCATTCACCTTCTTCTAGGATTGCCACATTAGGCGTAACTCTCCTGCACTTCATTGAAGTAGTGCCATGGGATCTTCATATGAACTTGTTTAACCTGAAGTGAAGTGAATGCAGTGAAATATTTTATTGGACTTGATTGCCAGTATAATGATTGTTGTGAGAATTGAATTATTGTTGTAGAGTTTTCAAAGATAACCAATGCATAGGCAGATAAAGAGAAGTCCATTTCATGTGATATTCTTATGATTTCTTTGCAAGAAATAAAAAATAAGCTGTGGGCTCCTTGTTCTTTGTGAAATTATCTGATTTGTGTGCATGCATTCATAGTTGTGCGATATTTTAATGTTATTGGTTTAGACAACAAAAGCAGTTTTAGCTATTACGTAAACTCAAAACATTCATCCTTTATTGTTTAAAGACCTCTACTAATTTTATTCTTCCCTTTTCTGACCACAGGTCCTATTTATTGACCCTGCTCAGGAAGATGCAGTTGAGCTGGTAAAATTGGCTGAGCTGTTCTATCACCACAATATTCCTCTCAGGTACTGGCTGAGAAATGGTATTTTCTCCTTTTATGATGATCCATTAATGTTATTGAATGTTATATACCTCAAACGTTAGTGAGCAGGTTGAGAAGCATTTAAAGGTTCAGTACCAGGTTCATGTAGAAATAACCTATTGAAATGAATGAGGAAAGAGACAAACCTCAGTGTTCATGCATTTATATTTGAAACTATTCAATTTCTTTCTGGCAGCGATAAAGAACAAGCTGAATAGATTTTCTGTATTTCTGTTTTCAGGATGATGGCAGAAATATAGAGGAAACATGACATAGATTTTATGATAATGAATGCTCAAAACAAGGGGCTGGATTCTCCATGACATCGCGACAAAACGCGATCGGACGGAGTATCGACTCCGACGCCGAAATCAGGCTTGACGCCGGTTTCGCGCCAATTTTGGATTCTCTGAACCCCCAACTCAACAAAATAGTGGCGCCACTGCGCAGCCCGGAGGTTCAGTATGCATCTCATTATCTGCTCTGAGGACCGATTCTGCGGGGCCCCAGCGATTCTGCGGCCCGAATGGGCCAAATTTCCGCCAGCGTGGTTCTGACCTTTTAAAAATCGCGATCCCAGCATGTTCGAGGGACCCCCCACCCCCGGCTGCGGGGCTGGTTGCTGGGCGACAGGGGTTACCTGTTGCGGTCGTGGCTGATGACCCCTGTACGGAGGCCACAGACAGACGCAGAGAACCGCTACAATGATGCACATTGTGCGACCAGGGGTGTTGTCGAGAGGTGCCTAGGGATCCTGAAGATGTGCTCTGGATGGGCCCTCCAGTACGAGACAAGGAGGCTCCGCCGCATCTTTGTGGTCTGCTGCCCCGTCCACAATATCGCCCAGCTCGAGGACGATGAGGACCAAGGGCAGGCCTCGTCAGACAAGGAGAATGAGGGGCAGGGGGACAATGTTCGGGATATGAGGGCTGGCCAGGCATGGGACGCCGCCCAATGGTACTGCGCATGGGACACATTAATCAACACACATTTCACCACCTAGCGGGGAGGGGGGTTGCTCGGCAGGGGCACGGACACCACAATACCACACCCCTTCACCACCGAGCACCCTCACCTCCCACACCACCGACCACCCTCACCTCCCACACCACCGAACCACCCTCACTTCCCACACCACCGACCACCCTCACCTCCCACACCACCGAACACACTCACCTCCCACACTACCAACCTCACCTCCCACACCACCGACCACCCACACCACCAAACACATTCACCTCCCACACCACCGAACCACCCTCACCTCCGACACCACCAACACCCTCACTTCCCATACAACCGAACACACTCACCTCCCACACCACAGAACACCCTCACTCCCCACACCACCGAACCACCCTCACCTCCCACACCACAGACCACCGTCACCTCCCATACCTCCAAACACCCTCACCTCCCACACCACCGAACCACCCTCACCTCCCATACCACCAACACCCTCACTTCCCACACCACCGAACACACTCACCTCCCACACTACCGACCTCACCTCCCACACCACCGAACCACCCTCACCTCCCACACCACCAACACCCTCACTTCCCACACCACCGAACACACTCACCTCCCACACTACCGACCTCACCTCCCACACCACCGAACCACCCTCACCTCCCACACCACCAACACCCTCACCTCCCACGCCACCGACCACCCTCACCTCCCACACCACCGACCACCCTCACCTCCCACACCACCTCCCACACACACCTCCCACACCACCGAGCACCCTCACCTCCCACACCACCACCCACACTCACCTCCCACACAACCGAACCCAATCACCTCCCACACCACCGAACTACCCTCACCTCCCACACCACTGACCACTGTCACCTCCCACACCTCCGAACACCCTCACCTCCCACATCACCGAACCACCCTCACTTCCCACACAACCGAATACAATCACCTACACCACCAAACCACCCTCACCTCCTACACCACCGACCACCGTCACCTCCCACACCTCCGAACACCCACACCTCCAACACAACCGAATACAATCACCTCCCACACCTCCGAACACCCACACCTCGCACACCACCGACCACCCTCACTTCCCACACAACCGAACACAATCACCTCCCACGCCACCAAACCACCCTCACCTCCCACACCACCAACACCCTCACCTCCCACACCACCGACCACCCTCACCTCCCACACCACCGAACCACCCTCACCTCCCACACCACCGACCACCCACACCTCCCACACCACCGAACACTCTCACCTCCCACACTACCAACCTCACCTCCCACACCACCGAACCACCCTCACCTCCCACACCACCGACCACCCTCACCTCCCACACCACCGACCTCCCTCACCTCCCACACCACCGAACACACTCACCTCCCACACCACCGACCACCCTCACATCCCACACCACCGAACACACTCACCTCCCACACCACCGAACCACCCTCACCTCCCACACCACCGACCACCCTCACCTCCCACACCACCGACCACCCTCACCTCCCACACCACCGAACACACTCACCTCCCACACCACCGACCACCCTCACATCCCACACCATCGAACACTCTCACCTCCCACACCACCGAACACTCTCACCTCCCACACTACCGACCTCACCTCCCACACCACCGAACCACCCTCACCTTCCACACTACCGAACACACTCACCTCCCACACCACCGAACCACCCTCACCTCCCACACCACCGACCACCCACACCTCCCACACCACCGAACACTCTCACCTCCCACACTACCAACCTCACCTCCCACACCACCGAACCACCCTCACCTCCCACACCACCGACCACCCTCACCTCCCACACCACCGACCTCCCTCACCTCCCACACCACCGAACACACTCACCTCCCACACCACCGACCACCCTCACATCCCACACCACCGAACACACTCACCTCCCACACCACCGAACCACCCTCACCTCCCACACCACCGACCACCCTCACCTCCCACACCACCGACCACCCTCACCTCCCACACCACCGAACACACTCACCTCCCACACCACCGACCACCCTCACATCCCACACCATCGAACACTCTCACCTCCCACACCACCGAACACTCTCACCTCCCACACTACTGACCTCACCTCCCACACCACCGAACCACCCTCACCTTCCACACTACCGAACACACTCACCTCCCACACCACCGAACACACTCACCTCCCACACCACCGAACACTCTCACCTCCCACACCACCGAACACTCTCACCTTCCACACTACCGACCTCACCTGCCACACCACCGGACCACCCTCACCTCCCACACCACCGACCACCCACACCACCGAACACATTCACCTCCCACACCACCGAACCACCCTCACCTCCGACACCACCAACACCCTCACTTCCCATACAACCGAACACAATCACCTCCCACACCACCAACACGCTCACTTCCCACACCACCGACCACCCTCGCCTCCCACACCTCCGAACACCCTCACCTCCCACACTACCGACCACCCTCACCTCCAACACCCTCACTTCCCACACCACCGAACACGCTCACCTCCCACACTACCGACCTCACCTCCCACACCACCGAACAACCCTCACCTCCCACACCACCAACACCCTCACCTCCCACACCACCGAACAACCCTCACCTCCCACCGACCACCCTCACCTCCCACACCACCGACCACCCTCACCTCCCACACCACCGACCACCGTCACCTCCCACACCACCGACCACCCTCACCTCCCAAACCAGCGAACACACTCACCCCCCACACCACCGACCTCACCTCCCACACCACAAACACACTCACCTCCCACACCACCGAACTACCCTCACCTCCCACACCACTGACCACCGTCACCTCCCACACCGCCGAACACCCTCACCTCCCACATCTCCGAACACCCTCACCTCCCACACGTCCGAACACCCTCACCTCCCACATCACCGAACCACCCTCACTTACCACACAACCGAATACAATCACCTACAGCACCAAACTACCCTCACCTCCTACACCACCGACCACCGTCACCTCCCACACCTCCGAACACCCACACCTCCCACACCACCGACCACCCACACCACTGAACACATTCACCTACCACACCACCGACCTCACCTCCCACACCACCGACCACCCACACCACCGAACACATTCACCTCCCACACCACCGAACCACCCTCACCTCCCACACCACCAACACCCTCACTTCCCATACAACCGAACACAATCACCTCCCACACCACCAACACGCTCACCTCCCACACCACCAACACCCTCACCTCCAACACCCTCACTTCCCACACCACCGAACACACTCACCTCCCACACCACCAACACCCTCACCTCCAACACCCTCACTTCCCACACCACCGAACACACTCACCTCCCACACTACCGACCTCACCTCCCACACCACCGACCACCCTCACTTCCCACACAACCGAACACAATCACCTCCCACGCCACCAAACCTCCCTCACCTCCCACACCACCAACACCCTCACTTCCCACACCACCGAACACACTCACCTCCCACACTACCGACCTCACCTCCCACACCACCGAACCACCCTCACCTCCCACACCACCAACACCCTCACCTCCCACACCACCAACACCCTCACTTCCCACACCACCGAACACACTCACCTCCCACACTACCGCCCTCACCTCCCACACCACCGACCACCCTCACCTCCCACACCACCGACCACCCTCACCTCCCACACCACCGACCACCCTCACCTCCCACACCACCTCCCACACTCACCTCCCACACTCACCTCCCACACTACCGAGCACCCTCACCCACTCTCACCTCCCACACAACCGAACACACTCACCTCCCACACCACCTCCCACACTCACCTCCCACACCACCGAGCACACTCACCTCCCACACCACCACCCACTCTCACCTCCCACACAACCGAACCCAATCACCTCCCACACCACCGAACTACCCTCACCTCCCACACCACTGACCACCGTCACCTCCCACACCTCCGAACACCCTCACCTCCCACATCACCGAACCACCCTCACTTCCCACACGACCGAATACAATCACCTACACCACCAAACCACCCTCACCTCCCACACCACCAACACCCTCACCTCCCACACCACCGACCACCCTCACCTCCCACACCACCGACCACCCTCACCTCCCACACCACCAACACCCTCACCTCCCACACCACCGAACCACCCTCACTTCCCACACCACCGACCAACCTCACCTCCCACACCACCGACCACCCTCACCTCCCACACCACCGACCACCCTCACCTCCCACACCACCGAACACTCTCACCTCCCACACTACCAACCTCACCTCCCACACCACCGAACCACCCTCACCTCCCACACCACCAACACCCTCACCTCCCACACCACCGACCACTCTCACTTCCCACACCACCGAACACACTCACCTCCCACACCACCGACCACCCTCACCTCCCACACCACCGAATACTCTCACCTCCCACACTACCAACCTCACCTCCCACACCACCGAACCACCCTCACCTCCCACACCACCGAACACACTCACCTCCCACACCACCGACCACTCTCACTTCCCACACCACCGAACACACTCACCTCCCACACCACCGACCACCCTCACCTCCCACACCACCGAATACTCTCACCTCCCACACTACCAACCTCACCTCCCACACCACCGAACCACCCTCACCTCCCACACCACCGAACACACTCACCTCCCACACCACCGACCACCCTCACATCCCACACCACCGAACACCCTCACATCCCACACCACCAACCACCCTCACCTCCCACACCACCGACCACCCTCACCTCCCACACCACCGACCACCCACACCACCGAACACATTCACCTCCCACACCACCGAACCACCCTCACCTCCCACACCACCAACACCCTCACTTCCCATACAACCGAACACAATCACCTCCCACACCACCAACACGCTCACCTCCCACACCACCGAACCACCTCACCTTCCACACCACCAACACGCTCACTTCCCACACCACCGACCACCCTCGCCTCCCACACCACCGACCACCGTCACCTCCCACACCTCCGAACACCCTCACCTCCCACACTACCGACCACCCTCACCTCCAACACCTTCACCTCCCACACCACCGAACACACTCACCTCCCACACTACCGACCTCACCTCCCACACCACCGAACAACCCTCACCTCCCACACCACCGACCACCCTCACCTCCCACACCACCGACCACCCTCACCTCCCACACCACCGACCACCGTCACCTCCCACACCACTGACACCCTCACCTCCCGCACCACCGACCACCCTCACCTCCCAAACCAGCGAACACATTCGCCCCCCCACACCACCGACCTCACCTCCCACACCACAAACACACTCACCTCCCACACCACCAAACTACCCTCACCTCCCACACCACTGACCACCGTCACCTCCCACACCTCCGAACACCCTCACCTCCCACACCACCGACCACCGTCACCTCCCACACCACCGACCACCCTCACCTCCCACACCACCGACACCCTCACCTCCCACACCACCGACCACCGTCACCTCCCAAACCAGCGAACACACTCACCCCCCACACCACAGACCTCACCTCCCACACCACAAACACACTCACCTCCCACACCACCGAACTACCCTCACCTCCCACACCACTGACCACCGTCACCTCCCACACCTCCGAACACCCTCACCTCCCACACTACCGACCACCCTCACCTCCAACACCCTCACTTCCCACACCACCGAACACACTCACCTCCCACACTACCGACCTCACCTCCCACACCACCGACCAACCCTCACCTCCCACACCTCCGACCACCCTCACCTCCCACACCACCGACCACCCTCACCTCCCACACCACCGACCACCGTCACCTCCCACACCACCGACACCCTCACCTCCCACACCACCGACCACCCTCACCTCCCAAACCAGCGAACACACTCGCCCCCCCACACCACCGACCTCACCTCCCACACCACAAACACACTCACCTCCCACACCACCAAACTACCCTCACCTCCCACACCACTGACCACCGTCACCTCCCACACCTCCGAACACCCTCACCTCCCACACCACCGACCACCGTCACCTCCCACACCACCGACCACCCTCACCTCCCACACCACCGACACCCTCACCTCCCACACCACCGACCACCGTCACCTCCCAAACCAGCGAACACACTCACCCCCCACACCACCGACCTCACCTCCCACACCACAAACACACTCACCTCCCACACCACCGAACTACCCTCACCTCCCACACCACTGACCACCGTCACCTCCCACACCTCCGAACACCCTCACCTCCCACACTACCGACCACCCTCACCTCCAACACCCTCACTTCCCACACCACCGAACACACTCACCTCCCACACTACCGACCTCACCTCCCACACCACCGAACAACCCTCACCTCCCACACCACCGACCACCCTCACCTCCCACACCACCGACCACCCTCACCTCCCACACCACCGACCACCGTCACCTCCCACACCACCGACCACCCTCACCTCCCAAACCAGCGAACACACTCACCCCCCACACCACCGACCTCACCTCCCACACCACAAACACACTCACCTCCCACACCACCGAACTACCCTCACCTCCCACACCACTGACCACCGTCACCTCCCACACCTCCGAACACCCTCACCTCCCACACCACCGACCACCGTCACCTCCCACACCACTGACCACCCTCACCTCCCACACCAGTGACACCCTCAACTCCCACACCACCGACCACCCTCACCTCCCAAACCAGCGAACACACTCACCCCCCACACCACCGACCTCACCTCCCGCACCACAAACACACTCACCTCCCACACCACCGAACTACCCTCACCTCCCACACCACTGACCACCGTCACCTCCCACACCTCCGAACACCCTCACCTCCCACATCACCGAACCACCCTCACTTCCCACACAACCGAATACAATCACCTACACCACCAAACCACCCTCACCTCCTACACCACCGACCACCGTCACCTCCCACACCTCCGAACACCCACACCTCCCACACCACCGACCACCCACACCACTGAACACATTCACCTACCACACCACCGACCTCACCTCCCACACCACCGACCACCCACACCACCGAACACATTCACCTCCCACACCACCGAACCACCCTCACCTCCCACACCACCAACACCCTCACTTCCCATACAACCGAACACAATCACCTCCCACACCACCAACACGCTCACCTCCCACACCACCAACACCCTCACCTCCAACACCCTCACTTCCCACACCACCGAACACACTCACCTCCCACACTACCGACCTCACCTCCCACACCACCGACCACCCTCACTTCCCACACAACCGAACACAATCACCTCCCACGCCACCAAACCTCCCTCACCTCCCACACCACCAACACCCTCACTTCCCACACCACCGAACACACTCACCTCCCACACTACCGACCTCACCTCCCACACCACCGAACCACCCTCACCTCCCACACCACCAACACCCTCACCTCCCACACCACCAACACCCTCACTTCCCACACCACCGAACACACTCACCTCCCACACTACCGCCCTCACCTCCCACACCACCGACCACCCTCACCTCCCACACCACCGACCACCCTCACCTCCCACACCACTGACCACCCTCACCTCCCACACCACCTCCCACACTCACCTCCCACACTCACCTCCCACACTACCGAGCACCCTCACCCACTCTCACCTCCCACACAACCGAACACACTCACCTCCCACACCACCTCCCACACTCACCTCCCACACCACCGAGCACCCTCACCTCCCACACCACCACCCACTCTCACCTCCCACACAACCGAACCCAATCACCTCCCACACCACCGAACTACCCTCACCTCCCACACCACTGACCACCGTCACCTCCCACACCTCCGAACACCCTCACCTCCCACATCACCGAACCACCCTCACTTCCCACACGACCGAATACAATCACCTACACCACCAAACCACCCTCACCTCCTACACCACCGACCACCGTCACCTCCCACACCTCCGAACACCCACACCTCCAACACAACCGAATACAATCACCTCCCACACCTCCGAACACCCACACCTCGCACACCACCGACCACCCTCACTTCCCACACAACCGAACACAATCACCTTCCACGCCACCAAACCACCCTCACCTCCCACACCACCAACACCCTCACCTCCCACACCACCGACCACCCTCACCTCCCACACCACCGACCACCCTCACCTCCCACACCACCAACACCCTCACCTCCCACACCACCGAACCACCCTCACTTCCCACACCACCGACCAACCTCACCTCCCACACCACCGACCACCCTCACCTCCCACACCACCGACCACCCTCACCTCCCACACCACCGAACACTCTCACCTCCCACACTACCAACCTCACCTCCCACACCACCGAACCACCCTCACCTCCCACACCACCGAACACTCTCACCTCCCACACTACCAACCTCACCTCCCACACCACCGAACCACCCTCACCTCCCACACCACCAACACCCTCACCTCCCACACCACCGACCACTCTCACTTCCCACACCACCGAACACACTCACCTCCCACACCACCGACCACCCTCACCTCCCACACCACCGAATACTCTCACCTCCCACACTACCAACCTCACCTCCCACACCACCGAACCACCCTCACCTCCCACACCACCGAACACACTCACCTCCCACACCACCGACCACCCTCACATCCCACACCACCGAACACCCTCACATCCCACACCACCAACCACCCTCACCTCCCACACCACCGACCACCCTCACCTCCCACACCACCGACCACCCACACCACCGAACACATTCACCTCCCACACCACCGAACCACCCTCACCTCCCACACCACCAACACCCTCACTTCCCATACAACCGAACACAATCACCTCCCACACCACCAACACGCTCACCTCCCACACCACCGAACCACCTCACCTTCCACACCACCAACACGCTCACTTCCCACACCACCGACCACCCTCGCCTCCCACACCACCGACCACCGTCACCTCCCACACCTCCGAACACCCTCACCTCCCACACTACCGACCACCCTCACCTCCAACACCTTCACCTCCCACACCACCGAACACACTCACCTCCCACACTACCGACCTCACCTCCCACACCACCGAACAACCCTCACCTCCCACACCACCGACCACCCTCACCTCCCACACCACCGACCACCCTCACCTCCCACACCACCGACCACCGTCACCTCCCACACCACTGACACCCTCACCTCCCGCACCACCGACCACCCTCACCTCCCAAACCAGCGAACACATTCGCCCCCCCACACCACCGACCTCACCTCCCACACCACAAACACACTCACCTCCCACACCACCAAACTACCCTCACCTCCCACACCACTGACCACCGTCACCTCCCACACCTCCGAACACCCTCACCTCCCACACCACCGACCACCGTCACCTCCCACACCACCGACCACCCTCACCTCCCACACCACCGACACCCTCACCTCCCACACCACCGACCACCGTCACCTCCCAAACCAGCGAACACACTCACCCCCCACACCACAGACCTCACCTCCCACACCACAAACACACTCACCTCCCACACCACCGAACTACCCTCACCTCCCACACCACTGACCACCGTCACCTCCCACACCTCCGAACACCCTCACCTCCCACACTACCGACCACCCTCACCTCCAACACCCTCACTTCCCACACCACCGAACACACTCACCTCCCACACTACCGACCTCACCTCCCACACCACCGAACAACCCTCACCTCCCACACCACCGACCACCCTCACCTCCCACACCACCGACCACCCTCACCTCCCACACCACCGACCACCGTCACCTCCCACACCACCGACACCCTCACCTCCCACACCACCGACCACCCTCACCTCCCAAACCAGCGAACACACTCGCCCCCCCACACCACCGACCTCACCTCCCACACCACAAACACAATCACCTCCCACACCACCAAACTACCCTCACCTCCCACACCACTGACCACCGTCACCTCCCACACCTCCGAACACCCTCACCTCCCACACCACCGACCACCGTCACCTCCCACACCACCGACCACCCTCACCTCCCACACCACCGACACCCTCACCTCCCACACCACCGACCACCGTCACCTCCCAAACCAGCGAACACACTCACCCCCCACACCACCGACCTCACCTCCCACACCACAAACACACTCACCTCCCACACCACCGAACTACCCTCACCTCCCACACCACTGACCACCGTCACCTCCCACACCTCCGAACACCCTCACCTCCCACACTACCGACCACCCTCACCTCCAACACCCTCACTTCCCACACCACCGAACACACTCACCTCCCACACTACCGACCTCACCTCCCACACCACCGAACAACCCTCACCTCCCACACCACCGACCACCCTCACCTCCCACACCACCGACCACCCTCACCTCCCACACCACCGACCACCCTCACCTCCCACACCACCGACCACCGTCACCTCCCACACCACCGACCACCCTCACCTCCCAAACCAGCGAACACACTCACCCCCCACACCACCGACCTCACCTCCCACACCACAAACACACTCACCTCCCACACCACCGAACTACCCTCACCTCCCACACCACTGACCACCGTCACCTCCCACACCTCCGAACACCCTCACCTCCCACACCACCGACCACCGTCACCTCCCACACCACCGACCACCCTCACCTCCCACACCAGTGACACCCTCAACTCCCACACCACCGACCACCCTCACCTCCCAAACCAGCGAACACACTCACCCCCCACACCACCGACCTCACCTCCCGCACCACAAACACACTCACCTCCCACACCACCGAACTACCCTCACCTCCCACACCACTGACCACCGTCACCTCCCACACCTCCGAACACCCTCACCTCCCACATCACCGAACCACCCTCACTTCCCACACAACCGAATACAATCACCTACACCACCAAACCACCCTCACCTCCTACACCACCGACCACCGTCACCTCCCACACCTCCGAACACCCACACCTCCCACACCACCGACCACCCACACCACTGAACACATTCACCTCCCACACCACCGACCTCACCTCCCACACCACCGACGACCCACACCACCGAACACATTCACCTCCCACACCACCGAACCACCCTCACCTCCCACACCACCGACCACCCTCACCTCCCAAACCAGCGAACACACTCACCCCCCACACCACCGACCTCACCTCCCACACCACAAACACACTCACCTCCCACACCATCGAACTACCCTCACCTCCCACACCACTGACCACCGTCACCTCCCACACCGCCGAACACCCTCACCTCCCACACCTCCGAACACCCTCACCTCCCACACGTCCGAACACCCTCACCTCCCACATCATCGAACCACCCTCACTTACCACACAACCGAATACAGTCACCTACACCACCAAACTACCCTCACCTCCAACACCACCGACCACCGTCACCTCCCACACCTCCGAACACCCACACCTCCCACGCCACCGACCACCCACACCACTGAACACATTCACCTCCCACACCACCGACCTCACCTCCCACACCACCGACCACCCACACCACCGAACACATTCACCTCCCACACCACCGAACCACCCTCACCTCCCACACCACCAACATCCTCACTTCCCATACAACCGAACACAATCACCTCCCACACCACCAACACGCTCACCTCCCACACCACCAACACCCTCACCTCCAACACCCTCACTTCCCACACCACCGAACACACTCACCTCCCACACCACCAACACCCTCACCTCCAACACCCTCACTTCCCACACACCGAACACACTCACCTCCCACACTACCGACCTCACCTCCCACACCACCGACCACCCTCACTTCCCACACAACCGAACACAATCACCTCCCACGCCACCAAACCAACCTCACCTCCCACACCACCAACACCCTCACTTCCCACACCACCGAACACACTCACCTCCCACACTACCGACCTCACCTCCCACACCACCGAACCACCCTCATCTCCCACACCACCGAACCACCCTCATCTCCCACACCACCAACACCCTCATCTCCCACACCACCAACACCCTCACCTCCCACACCACCAACACCCTCACTTCCCACACTACCGAGCACCCTCACCTCCCACACCACCACCCACTCTCACCTCCCACACAACCGAACACACTCACCTCCCACACCACCTCCCACACTCACCTCCCACACCACCGAGCACCCTCACCTCCCACACCACCACCCACTCTCACCTCCCACACAACCGAACCCAATCACCTCCCACACCACTGAACTACCCTCACCTCCCACACCACTGACCACCGTCACCTCCCACACCTCCGAACACCCTCACCTCCCACATCACCGAACCACCCTCACTTCCCACACAACCGAATACAATCACCTACACCACCAAACCACCCTCACCTCCTACACCACCGACCACCGTCACCTCCCACACCTCCGAACACCCACACCTCCAACACAACCGAATACAATCACCTCCCACACCTCCGAACACCCTCACCTCCCACACTACCGACCACCCTCACCTCCAACACCCTCACTTCCCACACCACCGAACACACTCACCTCCCACACTACCGACCTCACCTCCCACACCACCGAACAACCCTCACCTCCCACACCACCGACCACCCTCACCTCCCACACCACCGACCACCCTCACCTCCCACACCACCGACCACCGTCACCTCCCACACCACCGACACCCTCACCTCCCACACCACCGACCACCCTCACCTCCCAAACCAGCGAACACACTCGCCCCCCCACACCACCGACCTCACCTCCCACACCACAAACACACTCACCTCCCACACCACCAAACTACCCTCACCTCCCACACCACTGACCACCGTCACCTCCCACACCTCCGAACACCCTCACCTCCCACACCACCGACCACCGTCACCTCCCACACCACCGACCACCCTCACCTCCCACACCACCGACACCCTCACCTCCCACACCACCGACCACCGTCACCTCCCAAACCAGCGAACACACTCACCCCCCACACCACCGACCTCACCTCCCACACCACAAACACACTCACCTCCCACACCACCGAACTACCCTCACCTCCCACACCACTGACCACCGTCACCTCCCACACCTCCGAACACCCTCACCTCCCACACTACCGACCACCCTCACCTCCAACACCCTCACTTCCCACACCACCGAACACACTCACCTCCCACACTACCGACCTCACCTCCCACACCACCGAACAACCCTCACCTCCCACACCACCGACCACCCTCACCTCCCACACCACCGACCACCCTCACCTCCCACACCACCGACCACCCTCACCTCCCACACCACCGACCACCGTCACCTCCCACACCACCGACCACCCTCACCTCCCAAACCAGCGAACACACTCACCCCCCACACCACCGACCTCACCTCCCACACCACAAACACACTCACCTCCCACACCACCGAACTACCCTCACCTCCCACACCACTGACCACCGTCACCTCCCACACCTCCGAACACCCTCACCTCCCACACCACCGACCACCGTCACCTCCCACACCACCGACCACCCTCACCTCCCACACCAGTGACACCCTCAACTCCCACACCACCGACCACCCTCACCTCCCAAACCAGCGAACACACTCACCCCCCACACCACTGACCTCACCTCCCGCACCACAAACACACTCACCTCCCACACCACCGAACTACCCTCACCTCCCACACCACCGACCACCGTCACCTCCCACACCACCGACCACCCTCACCTCCCAAACCAGCGAACACACTCACCCCCCACACCACCGACCTCACCTCCCACACCACAAACACACTCACCTCCCACACCACCGAACTACCCTCACCTCCCACACCACTGACCACCGTCACCTCCCACACCTCCGAACACCCTCACCTCCCACACCACCGACCACCGTCACCTCCCACACCACCGACCACCCTCACCTCCCACACCAGTGACACCCTCAACTCCCACACCACCGACCACCCTCACCTCCCAAACCAGCGAACACACTCACCCCCCACACCACCGACCTCACCTCCCGCACCACAAACACACTCACCTCCCACACCACCGAACTACCCTCACCTCCCACACTACTGACCACCGTCACCTCCCACACCTCCGAACACCCTCACCACCCACATCACCGAACCACCCTCACTTCCCACACAACCGAATACAATCACCTACACCACCAAACCACCCTCACCTCCTACACCACCGACCACCGTCACCTCCCACACCTCCGAACACCCACACCTCCCACACCACCGACCACCCACACCACTGAACACATTCACCTACCACACCACCGACCTCACCTCCCACACCACCGACCACCCACACCACCGAACACATTCACCTCCCACACCACCGAACCACCCTCACCTCCCACACCACCAACACCCTCACTTCCCATACAACCGAACACAATCACCTCCCACACCACCAACACGCTCACCTCCCACACCACCAACACCCTCACCTCCAACACCCTCACTTCCCACACCACCGAACACACTCACCTCCCACACTACCGACCTCACCTCCCACACCACCGACCACCCTCACTTCCCACACCACCGAACACACTCACCTCCCACACTACCGACCTCACCTCCCACACCACCGACCACCCTCACTTCCCACACAACCGAACACAATCACCTCCCACGCCACCAAACCTCCCTCACCTCCCACACCACCAACACCCTCACTTCCCACACCACCGAACACACTCACCTCCCACACTACCGACCTCACCTCCCACACCACCGAACCACCCTCACCTCCCACACCACCAACACCCTCACCTCCCACACCACCAACACCCTCACTTCCCACACCACCGAACACACTCACCTCCCACACTACCGCCCTCACCTCCCACACCACCGACCACCCTCACCTCCCACACCACCGACCACCCTCACCTCCCACACCACCGACCACCCTCACCTCCCACACCACCTCCCACACTCACCTCCCACACTCACCTCCCACACTACCGAGCACCCTCACCCACTCTCACCTCCCACACAACCGAACACACTCACCTCCCACACCACCTCCCACACTCACCTCCCACACCACCGAGCACCCTCACCTCCCACATCACCGAACCACCCTCACTTCCCACACGACCGAATACAATCACCTACACCACCAAACCACCCTCACCTCCTACACCACCGACCACCGTCACCTCCCACACCTCCGAACACCCACACCTCCAACACAACCGAATACAATCACCTCCCACACCTCCGAACACCCACACCTCGCACACCACCGACCACCCTCACTTCCCACACAACCGAACACAATCACCTTCCAAGCCACCAAACCACCCTCACCTCCCACACCACCAACACCCTCACCTCCCACACCACCGACCACCCTCACCTCCCACACCACCGACCACCCTCACCTCCCACACCACCAACACCCTCACCGCCCACACCACCGAACCACCCTCACTTCCCACACCACCGACCAACCTCACCTCCCACACCACCGACCACCCTCACCTCCCACACCACCGACCACCCTCACCTCCCACACCACCGAACACTCTCACCTCCCACACTACCAACCTCACCTCCCACACCACCGAACCACCCTCACCTCCCACACCACCAACACCCTCACCTCCCACACCACCGACCACTCTCACTTCCCACACCACCGAACACACTCACCTCCCACACCACCGACCACCCTCACCTCCCACACCACCGAATACTCTCACCTCCCACACTACCAACCTCACCTCCCACACCACCGAACCACCCTCACCTCCCACACCACCGAACACACTCACCTCCCACACCACCGACCACCCTCACATCCCACACCACCGAACACCCTCACATCCCACACCACCAACCACCCTCACCTCCCACACCACCGACCACCCTCACCTCCCACACCACCGACCACCCACACCACCGAACACATTCACCTCCCACACCACCGAACCACCCTCACCTCCCACACCACCAACACCCTCACTTCCCATACAACCGAACACAATCACCTCCCACACCACCAACACGCTCACCTCCCACACCACCGAACCACCTCACCTTCCACACCACCAACACGCTCACTTCCCACACCACCGACCACCCTCGCCTCCCACACCACCGACCACCGTCACCTCCCACACCTCCGAACACCCTCACCTCCCACACTACCGACCACCCTCACCTCCAACACCTTCACCTCCCACACCACCGAACACACTCACCTCCCACACTACCGACCTCACCTCCCACACCACCGAACAACCCTCACCTCCCACACCACCGACCACCCTCACCTCCCACACCACCGACCACCCTCACCTCCCACACCACCGACCACCGTCACCTCCCACACCACTGACACCCTCACCTCCCGCACCACCGACCACCCTCACCTCCCAAACCAGCGAACACATTCGCCCCCCCACACCACCGACCTCACCTCCCACACCACAAACACACTCACCTCCCACACCACCAAACTACCCTCACCTCCCACACCACTGACCACCGTCACCTCCCACACCTCCGAACACCCTCACCTCCCACACCACCGACCACCGTCACCTCCCACACCACCGACCACCCTCACCTCCCACACCACCGACACCCTCACCTCCCACACCACCGACCACCGTCACCTCCCAAACCAGCGAACACACTCACCCCCCACACCACAGACCTCACCTCCCACACCACAAACACACTCACCTCCCACACCACCGAACTACCCTCACCTCCCACACCACTGACCACCGTCACCTCCCACACCTCCGAACACCCTCACCTCCCACACTACCGACCACCCTCACCTCCAACACCCTCACTTCCCACACCACCGAACACACTCACCTCCCACACTACCGACCTCACCTCCCACACCACCGAACAACCCTCACCTCCCACACCACCGACCACCCTCACCTCCCACACCACCGACCACCCTCACCTCCCACACCACCGACCACCGTCACCTCCCACACCACCGACACCCTCACCTCCCACACCACCGACCACCCTCACCTCCCAAACCAGCGAACACACTCGCCCCCCCACACCACCGACCTCACCTCCCACACCACAAACACACTCACCTCCCACACCACCAAACTACCCTCACTTCCCACACCACTGACCACCGTCACCTCCCACACCTCCGAACACCCTCACCTCCCACACCACCGACCACCGTCACCTCCCACACCACCGACCACCCTCACCTCCCACACCACCGACACCCTCACCTCCCACACCACCGACCACCGTCACCTCCCAAACCAGCGAACACACTCATCCCCCACACCACCGACCTCACCTCCCACACCACAAACACACTCACCTCCCACACCACCGAACTACCCTCACCTCCCACACCACTGACCACCGTCACCTCCCACACCTCCGAACACCCTCACCTCCCACACTACCGACCACCCTCACCTCCAACACCCTCACTTCCCACACCACCGAACACACTCACCTCCCACACTACCGACCTCACCTCCCACACCACCGAACAACCCTCACCTCCCACACCACCGACCACCCTCACCTCCCACACCACCGACCACCCTCACCTCCCACACCACCGACCACCCTCACCTCCCACACCACCGACCACCGTCACCTCCCACACCACCGACCACCCTCACCTCCCAAACCAGCGAACACACTCACCCCCCACACCACCGACCTCACCTCCCACACCACAAACACACTCACCTCCCACACCACCGAACTACCCTCACCTCCCACACCACTGACCACCGTCACCTCCCACACCTCCGAACACCCTCACCTCCCACACCACCGACCACCGTCACCTCCCACACCACCGACCACCCTCACCTCCCACACCAGTGACACCCTCAACTCCCACACCACCGACCACCCTCACCTCCCAAACCAGCGAACACACTCACCCCCCACACCACCGACCTCACCTCCCGCACCACAAACACACTCACCTCCCACACCACCGAACTACCCTCACCTCCCACACCACTGACCACCGTCACCTCCCACACCTCCGAACACCCTCACCTCCCACATCACCGAACCACCCTCACTTCCCACACAACCGAATACAATCACCTACACCACCAAACCACCCTCACCTCCTACACCACCGACCACCGTCACCTCCCACACCTCCGAACACCCACACCTCCCACACCACCGACCACCCACACCACTGAACACATTCACCTCCCACACCACCGACCTCACCTCCCACACCACCGACGACCCACACCACCGAACACATTCACCTCCCACACCACCGAACCACCCTCACCTCCCACACCACCGACCACCCTCACCTCCCAAACCAGCGAACACACTCACCCCCCACACCACCGACCTCACCTCCCACACCACAAACACACTCACCTCCCACACCATCGAACTACCCTCACCTCCCACACCACTGACCACCGTCACCTCCCACACCGCCGAACACCCTCACCTCCCACACCTCCGAACACCCTCACCTCCCACACGTCCGAACACCCTCACCTCCCACATCATCGAACCACCCTCACTTACCACACAACCGAATACAGTCACCTACACCACCAAACTACCCTCACCTCCAACACCACCGACCACCGTCACCTCCCACACCTCCGAACACCCACACCTCCCACGCCACCGACCACCCACACCACTGAACACATTCACCTCCCACACCACCGACCTCACCTCCCACACCACCGACCACCCACACCACCGAACACATTCACCTCCCACACCACCGAACCACCCTCACCTCCCACACCACCAACATCCTCACTTCCCATACAACCGAACACAATCACCTCCCACACCACCAACACGCTCACCTCCCACACCACCAACACCCTCACCTCCAACACCCTCACTTCCCACACCACCGAACACACTCACCTCCCACACCACCAACACCCTCACCTCCAACACCCTCACTTCCCACACACCGAACACACTCACCTCCCACACTACCGACCTCACCTCCCACACCACCGACCACCCTCACTTCCCACACAACCGAACACAATCACCTCCCACGCCACCAAACCAACCTCACCTCCCACACCACCAACACCCTCACTTCCCACACCACCGAACACACTCACCTCCCACACTACCGACCTCACCTCCCACACCACCGAACCACCCTCATCTCCCACACCACCGAACCACCCTCATCTCCCACACCACCAACACCCTCATCTCCCACACCACCAACACCCTCACCTCCCACACCACCAACACCCTCACTTCCCACACTACCGAGCACCCTCACCTCCCACACCACCACCCACTCTCACCTCCCACACAACCGAACACACTCACCTCCCACACCACCTCCCACACTCACCTCCCACACCACCGAGCACCCTCACCTCCCACACCACCACCCACTCTCACCTCCCACACAACCGAACCCAATCACCTCCCACACCACTGAACTACCCTCACCTCCCACACCACTGACCACCGTCACCTCCCACACCTCCGAACACCCTCACCTCCCACATCACCGAACCACCCTCACTTCCCACACAACCGAATACAATCACCTACACCACCAAACCACCCTCACCTCCTACACCACCGACCACCGTCACCTCCCACACCTCCGAACACCCACACCTCCAACACAACCGAATACAATCACCTCCCACACCTCCGAACACCCTCACCTCCCACACTACCGACCACCCTCACCTCCAACACCCTCACTTCCCACACCACCGAACACACTCACCTCCCACACTACCGACCTCACCTCCCACACCACCGAACAACCCTCACCTCCCACACCACCGACCACCCTCACCTCCCACACCACCGACCACCCTCACCTCCCACACCACCGACCACCGTCACCTCCCACACCACCGACACCCTCACCTCCCACACCACCGACCACCCTCACCTCCCAAACCAGCGAACACACTCGCCCCCCCACACCACCGACCTCACCTCCCACACCACAAACACACTCACCTCCCACACCACCAAACTACCCTCACCTCCCACACCACTGACCACCGTCACCTCCCACACCTCCGAACACCCTCACCTCCCACACCACCGACCACCGTCACCTCCCACACCACCGACCACCCTCACCTCCCACACCACCGACACCCTCACCTCCCACACCACCGACCACCGTCACCTCCCAAACCAGCGAACACACTCACCCCCCACACCACCGACCTCACCTCCCACACCACAAACACACTCACCTCCCACACCACCGAACTACCCTCACCTCCCACACCACTGACCACCGTCACCTCCCACACCTCCGAACACCCTCACCTCCCACACTACCGACCACCCTCACCTCCAACACCCTCACTTCCCACACCACCGAACACACTCACCTCCCACACTACCGACCTCACCTCCCACACCACCGAACAACCCTCACCTCCCACACCACCGACCACCCTCACCTCCCACACCACCGACCACCCTCACCTCCCACACCACCGACCACCCTCACCTCCCACACCACCGACCACCGTCACCTCCCACACCACCGACCACCCTCACCTCCCAAACCAGCGAACACACTCACCCCCCACACCACCGACCTCACCTCCCACACCACAAACACACTCACCTCCCACACCACCGAACTACCCTCACCTCCCACACCACTGACCACCGTCACCTCCCACACCTCCGAACACCCTCACCTCCCACACCACCGACCACCGTCACCTCCCACACCACCGACCACCCTCACCTCCCACACCAGTGACACCCTCAACTCCCACACCACCGACCACCCTCACCTCCCAAACCAGCGAACACACTCACCCCCCACACCACTGACCTCACCTCCCGCACCACAAACACACTCACCTCCCACACCACCGAACTACCCTCACCTCCCACACCACCGACCACCGTCACCTCCCACACCACCGACCACCCTCACCTCCCAAACCAGCGAACACACTCACCCCCCACACCACCGACCTCACCTCCCACACCACAAACACACTCACCTCCCACACCACCGAACTACCCTCACCTCCCACACCACTGACCACCGTCACCTCCCACACCTCCGAACACCCTCACCTCCCACACCACCGACCACCGTCACCTCCCACACCACCGACCACCCTCACCTCCCACACCAGTGACACCCTCAACTCCCACACCACCGACCACCCTCACCTCCCAAACCAGCGAACACACTCACCCCCCACACCACCGACCTCACCTCCCGCACCACAAACACACTCACCTCCCACACCACCGAACTACCCTCACCTCCCACACTACTGACCACCGTCACCTCCCACACCTCCGAACACCCTCACCTCCCACATCACCGAACCACCCTCACTTCCCACACAACCGAATACAATCACCTACACCACCAAACCACCCTCACCTCCTACACCACCGACCACCGTCACCTCCCACACCTCCGAACACCCACACCTCCCACACCACCGACCACCCACACCACTGAACACATTCACCTACCACACCACCGACCTCACCTCCCACACCACCGACCACCCACACCACCGAACACATTCACCTCCCACACCACCGAACCACCCTCACCTCCCACACCACCAACACCCTCACTTCCCATACAACCGAACACAATCACCTCCCACACCACCAACACGCTCACCTCCCACACCACCAACACCCTCACCTCCAACACCCTCACTTCCCACACCACCGAACACACTCACCTCCCACACTACCGACCTCACCTCCCACACCACCGACCACCCTCACTTCCCACACCACCGAACACACTCACCTCCCACACTACCGACCTCACCTCCCACACCACCGACCACCCTCACTTCCCACACAACCGAACACAATCACCTCCCACGCCACCAAACCTCCCTCACCTCCCACACCACCAACACCCTCACTTCCCACACCACCGAACACACTCACCTCCCACACTACCGACCTCACCTCCCACACCACCGAACCACCCTCACCTCCCACACCACCAACACCCTCACCTCCCACACCACCAACACCCTCACTTCCCACACCACCGAACACACTCACCTCCCACACTACCGCCCTCACCTCCCACACCACCGACCACCCTCACCTCCCACACCACCGACCACCCTCACCTCCCACACCACCGACCACCCTCACCTCCCACACCACCTCCCACACTCACCTCCCACACTCACCTCCCACACTACCGAGCACCCTCACCCACTCTCACCTCCCACACAACCGAACACACTCACCTCCCACACCACCTCCCACACTCACCTCCCACACCACCGAGCACCCTCACCTCCCACATCACCGAACCACCCTCACTTCCCACACGACCGAATACAATCACCTACACCACCAAACCACCCTCACCTCCTACACCACCGACCACCGTCACCTCCCACACCTCCGAACACCCACACCTCCAACACAACCGAATACAATCACCTCCCACACCTCCGAACACCCACACCTCGCACACCACCGACCACCCTCACTTCCCACACAACCGAACACAATCACCTTCCAAGCCACCAAACCACCCTCACCTCCCACACCACCAACACCCTCACCTCCCACACCACCGACCACCCTCACCTCCCACACCACCGACCACCCTCACCTCCCACACCACCAACACCCTCACCGCCCACACCACCGAACCACCCTCACTTCCCACACCACCGACCAACCTCACCTCCCACACCACCGACCACCCTCACCTCCCACACCACCGACCACCCTCACCTCCCACACCACCGAACACTCTCACCTCCCACACTACCAACCTCACCTCCCACACCACCGAACCACCCTCACCTCCCACACCACCAACACCCTCACCTCCCACACCACCGACCACTCTCACTTCCCACACCACCGAACACACTCACCTCCCACACCACCGACCACCCTCACCTCCCACACCACCGAATACTCTCACCTCCCACACTACCAACCTCACCTCCCACACCACCGAACCACCCTCACCTCCCACACCACCGAACACACTCACCTCCCACACCACCGACCACCCTCACATCCCACACCACCGAACACCCTCACATCCCACACCACCAACCACCCTCACCTCCCACACCACCGACCACCCTCACCTCCCACACCACCGACCACCCACACCACCGAACACATTCACCTCCCACACCACCGAACCACCCTCACCTCCCACACCACCAACACCCTCACTTCCCATACAACCGAACACAATCACCTCCCACACCACCAACACGCTCACCTCCCACACCACCGAACCACCTCACCTTCCACACCACCAACACGCTCACTTCCCACACCACCGACCACCCTCGCCTCCCACACCACCGACCACCGTCACCTCCCACACCTCCGAACACCCTCACCTCCCACACTACCGACCACCCTCACCTCCAACACCTTCACCTCCCACACCACCGAACACACTCACCTCCCACACTACCGACCTCACCTCCCACACCACCGAACAACCCTCACCTCCCACACCACCGACCACCCTCACCTCCCACACCACCGACCACCCTCACCTCCCACACCACCGACCACCGTCACCTCCCACACCACTGACACCCTCACCTCCCGCACCACCGACCACCCTCACCTCCCAAACCAGCGAACACATTCGCCCCCCCACACCACCGACCTCACCTCCCACACCACAAACACACTCACCTCCCACACCACCAAACTACCCTCACCTCCCACACCACTGACCACCGTCACCTCCCACACCTCCGAACACCCTCACCTCCCACACCACCGACCACCGTCACCTCCCACACCACCGACCACCCTCACCTCCCACACCACCGACACCCTCACCTCCCACACCACCGACCACCGTCACCTCCCAAACCAGCGAACACACTCACCCCCCACACCACAGACCTCACCTCCCACACCACAAACACACTCACCTCCCACACCACCGAACTACCCTCACCTCCCACACCACTGACCACCGTCACCTCCCACACCTCCGAACACCCTCACCTCCCACACTACCGACCACCCTCACCTCCAACACCCTCACTTCCCACACCACCGAACACACTCACCTCCCACACTACCGACCTCACCTCCCACACCACCGAACAACCCTCACCTCCCACACCACCGACCACCCTCACCTCCCACACCACCGACCACCCTCACCTCCCACACCACCGACCACCGTCACCTCCCACACCACCGACACCCTCACCTCCCACACCACCGACCACCCTCACCTCCCAAACCAGCGAACACACTCGCCCCCCCACACCACCGACCTCACCTCCCACACCACAAACACACTCACCTCCCACACCACCAAACTACCCTCACCTCCCACACCACTGACCACCGTCACCTCCCACACCTCCGAACACCCTCACCTCCCACACCACCGACCACCGTCACCTCCCACACCACCGACCACCCTCACCTCCCACACCACCGACACCCTCACCTCCCACACCACCGACCACCGTCACCTCCCAAACCAGCGAACACACTCACCCCCCACACCACCGACCTCACCTCCCACACCACAAACACACTCACCTCCCACACCACCGAACTACCCTCACCTCCCACACCACTGACCACCGTCACCTCCCACACCTCCGAACACCCTCACCTCCCACACTACCGACCACCCTCACCTCCAACACCCTCACTTCCCACACCACCGAACACACTCACCTCCCACACTACCGACCTCACCTCCCACACCACCGAACAACCCTCACCTCCCACACCACCGACCACCCTCACCTCCCACACCACCGACCACCCTCACCTCCCACACCACCGACCACCCTCACCTCCCACACCACCGACCACCGTCACCTCCCACACCACCGACCACCCTCACCTCCCAAACCAGCGAACACACTCACCCCCCACACCACCGACCTCACCTCCCACACCACAAACACACTCACCTCCCACACCACCGAACTACCCTCACCTCCCACACCACTGACCACCGTCACCTCCCACACCTCCGAACACCCTCACCTCCCACACCACCGACCACCGTCACCTCCCACACCACCGACCACCCTCACCTCCCACACCAGTGACACCCTCAACTCCCACACCACCGACCACCCTCACCTCCCAAACCAGCGAACACACTCACCCCCCACACCACCGACCTCACCTCCCGCACCACAAACACACTCACCTCCCACACCACCGAACTACCCTCACCTCCCACACCACTGACCACCGTCACCTCCCACACCTCCGAACACCCTCACCTCCCACATCACCGAACCACCCTCACTTCCCACACAACCGAATACAATCACCTACACCACCAAACCACCCTCACCTCCTACACCACCGACCACCGTCACCTCCCACACCTCCGAACACCCACACCTCCCACACCACCGACCACCCACACCACTGAACACATTCACCTCCCACACCACCGACCTCACCTCCCACTCCACCGACGACCCACACCACCGAACACATTCACCTCCCACACCACCGAACCACCCTCACCTCCCACACCACCGACCACCCTCACCTCCCAAACCAGCGAACACACTCACCCCCCACACCACCGACCTCACCTCCCACACCACAAACACACTCACCTCCCACACCATCGAACTACCCTCACCTCCCACACCACTGACCACCGTCACCTCCCACACCGCCGAACACCCTCACCTCCCACACCTCCGAACACCCTCACCTCCCACACGTCCGAACACCCTCACCTCCCACATCATCGAACCACCCTCACTTACCACACAACCGAATACAGTCACCGACACCACCAAACTACCCTCACCTCCAACACCACCGACCACCGTCACCTCCCACACCTCCGAACACCCACACCTCCCACGCCACCGACCACCCACACCACTGAACACATTCACCTCCCACACCACCGACCTCACCTCCCACACCACCGACCACCCACACCACCGAACACATTCACCTCCCACACCACCGAACCACCCTCACCTCCCACACCACCAACATCCTCACTTCCCATACAACCGAACACAATCACCTCCCACACCACCAACACGCTCACCTCCCACACCACCAACACCCTCACCTCCAACACCCTCACTTCCCACACCACCGAACACACTCACCTCCCACACCACCAACACCCTCACCTCCAACACCCTCACTTCCCACACACCGAACACACTCACCTCCCACACTACCGACCTCACCTCCCACACCACCGACCACCCTCACTTCCCACACAACCGAACACAATCACCTCCCACGCCACCAAACCAACCTCACCTCCCACACCACCAACACCCTCACTTCCCACACCACCGAACACACTCACCTCCCACACTACCGAACTCACCTCCCACACCACCGAACCACCCTCATCTCCCACACCACCGAACCACCCTCATCTCCCACACCACCAACACCCTCATCTCCCACACCACCAACACCCTCACCTCCCACACCACCAACACCCTCACTTCCCACACTACCGAGCACCCTCACCTCCCACACCACCACCCACTCTCACCTCCCACACAACCGAACACACTCACCTCCCACACCACCTCCCACACTCACCTCCCACACCACCGAGCACCCTCACCTCCCACACCACCACCCACTCTCACCTCCCACACAACCGAACCCAATCACCTCCCACACCACCGAACTACCCTCACCTCCCACACCACTGACCACCGTCACCTCCCACACCTCCGAACACCCTCACCTCCCACATCACCGAACCACCCTCACTTCCCACACAACCGAATACAATCACCTACACCACCAAACCACCCTCACCTCCTACACCACCGACCACCGTCACCTCCCACACCTCCGAACACCCACACCTCCAACACAACCGAATACAATCACCTCCCACACCTCCGAACACCCACACCTCCCACACCACCGACCACCCTCAGTTCCCACACAACCGAACACAATCACCTTCCACGCCACCAAACCACCCTCACCTCCCACACCACCAACACCCTCACCTCCCACACCACCGACCACCCTCACCTCCCACACCACCGACCACCCTCACCTCCCACACCACCGACCACCCTCACCTCCCACACCACCAACACCCTCACCTCCCACACCACCGAACCACCCTCACTTCCCACATCACCGACCAACCTCACCTCCCACACCACCGACCACCCTCACCTCCCACACCACCGACCACCCTCACCTCCCACACCACCGAACACTCTCACCTCCCACACTACCAACCTCACCTCCCACACCACCGAACCACCCTCACCTCCCACACCACCAACACCCTCACCTCCCACACCACCGACCACTCTCACTTCCCACACCACCGAACACACTCACCTCCCACACCACCGACCACCCTCACCTCCCACACCACCGAACACTCTCACCTCCCACACTACCAACCTCACCTCCCACACCACCGAACCACCCTCCCCTCCCACACCACCAACATCCTCACTTCCCATACAACCGAACACAATCACCTCCCACACCACCAACACGCTCACCTCTCACACCACCAACACCCTCACCTCCAACACCCTCACTTCCCACACCACCGAACACACTCACCTCCCACACCACCAACACCCTCACCTCCATCACCCTCACTTCCCACACACCGAACACACTCACCTCCCACACTACCGACCTCACCTCCCACACCACCGACCACCCTCACTTCCCACACAACCGAACACAATCACCTCCCACGCCACCAAACCAACCTCACCTCCCACACCACCAACACCCTCACTTCCCACACCACCGAACACACTCACCTCCCACACTACCGACCTCACCTCCCACACCACCGAACCACCCTCACCTCCCACACCACCAACACCCTCACCTCCCACACCACCAACACCCTCACTTCCCACACCACCGAACACACTCACCTCCCACACTACCGCCCTCACCTCCCACACCACCGACCACCCTCACCTCCCACACCACCGAACACCCTCACATCCCACACCACCGACCACCCTCACTTCCCACACCACCTCCCACACTCACCTCCCACACTACCGAGCACCCTCACCTCCCACACCACCGACCACCCTCACCTCCCACACCACCGAACACTCTCACCTCCCACACTACCAACCTCACCTCCCACACCACCGAACCACCCTCACCTCCCACACCACCGAACACACTCACCTCCCACACCACCGAACACTCTCACCTCCCACACTACCAACCTCACCTCCCACACCACCGAACCACCCTCACCTCCCACACCACCGAACACACTCACCTCCCACACCACCGAACACTCTCACCTCCCACACTACCAACCTCACCTCCCACACCACCGAACCACCCTCACCTCCCACACCTCCGAACACCCTCACCTCCCACACGTCCGAACACCCTCACCTCCCACATCACCGAACCACCCTCACTTACCACACAACCGAATACAGTCACCTACACCACCAAACTACCCTCACCTCCTACACCACCGACCACCGTCACCTCCCACACCTCCGAACACCCACACCTCCCACGCCACCGACCACCCACACCACTGAACACATTCACCTCCCACACCACCGACCTCACCTCCCACACCACCGACCACCCACACCACCGAACACATTCACCTCCCACACCACCGAACCACCCTCACCTCCCACACCACCAACATCCTCACTTCCCATACAACCGAACACAATCACCTCCCACACCACCAACACGCTCACCTCCCACACCACCAACACCCTCACCTCCAACACCCTCACTTCCCACACCACCGAACACACTCACCTCCCACACCACCAACACCCTCACCTCCAACACCCTCACTTCCCACACATCGAACACACTCACCTCCCACACTACCGACCTCACCTCCCACACCACCGACCACCCTCACTTCCCACACAACCGAACACAATCACCTCCCACGCCACCAAACCAACCTCACCTCCCACACCACCAACACCCTCACTTCCCACACCACCGAACACACTCACCTCCCACACTACCGACCTCACCTCCCACACCACCGAACCACCCTCACCTCCCACACCACCAACACCCTCACCTCCCACACCACCAACACCCTCACTTCCCACACCACCGAACACACTCACCTCCCACGCTACCGCCCTCACCTCACACACCACCGACCACCCTCACCTCCCACACCACCGAACACCCTCACCTCCCACACCACCGACCACCCTCACCTCCCACACCACCTCCCACACTCACCTCCCACACTACCGAGCACCCTCACCTCCCACACCACCACCCACTCTCACCTCCCACACAACCGAACACACTCACCTCCCACACCACCTCCCACACTCACCTCCCACACCACCGAGCACCCTCACCTCCCACACCACCACCCACTCTCACCTCCCACACAACCGAACCCAATCACCTCCCACACCACCGAACTACCCTCACCTCCCACACCACTGACCACCGTCACCTCCCACACCTCCGAACACCCTCACCTCCCACATCACCGAACCACCCTCACTTCCCACACAACCGAATACAATCACCTACACCACCAAACCACCCTCACCTCCTACACCACCGACCACCGTCACCTCCCACACCTCCGAACACCCACACCTCCAACACAACCGAATACAATCACCTCCCACACCTCCGAACACCCACACCTCCCACACCACCGACCACCCTCACTTCCCACACAACCGAACACAATCACCTTCCACGCCACCAAACCACCCTCACCTCCCACACCACCAACACCCTCACCTCCCACACCACCGACCACCCTCACCTCCCACACCACCGACCACCCTCACCTCCCACACCACCGACCACCCTCACCTCCCACACCACCAACACCCTCACCTCCCACACCACCGAACCACCCTCACTTCCCACACCACCGACCAACCTCACCTCCCACACCACCGACCACCCTCACCTCCCACACCACCGACCACCCTCACCTCCCACACCACCGAACACTCTCACCTCCCACACTACCAACCTCACCTCCCACACCACCGAACCACCCTCACCTCCCACACCACCAACATCCTCACTTCCCATACAACCGAACACAATCACCTCCCACACCACCAACACGCTCACCTCCCACACCACCAACACCCTCACCTCCAACACCCTCACTTCCCACACCACCGAACACACTCACCTCCCACACCACCAACACCCTCACCTCCAACACCCTCACTTCCCACACACCGAACACACTCACCTCCCACACTACCGACCTCACCTCCCACACCACCGACCACCCTCACTTCCCACACAACCGAACACAATCACCTCCCACGCCACCAAACCAACCTCACCTCCCACACCACCAACACCCTCACTTCCCACACCACCGAACACACTCACCTCCCACACTACCGACCTCACCTCCCACACCACCGAACCACCCTCACCTCCCACACCACCAACACCCTCACCTCCCACACCACCAACACCCTCACTTCCCACACCACCGAACACACTCACCTCCCACACTACCGCCCTCACCTCCCACACCACCGACCACCGTCACCTCCCACACCACCGAACACCCTCACCTCCCACACCACCGACCACCCTCACCTCCCACACCACCTCCCACACTCACCTCCCACACTACCGAGCACCCTCACCTCCCACACCACCGACCACCCTCACCTCCCACACCACCGAACACTCTCACCTCCCACACTACCAACCTCACCTCCCACACCACCGAACCACCCTCACCTCACACACCACCGAACACACTCACCTCCCACACCACCGAACACTCTCACCTCCCACACTACCAACCTCACCTCCCACACCACCGAACCACCCTCACCTCCCACACCACCGAACACACTCACCTCCCACACCACCGAACACTCTCACCTCCCACACTACCAACCTCACCTCCCACACCACCGAACCACCCTCACCTCCCACACCACCGAACACACTCCCCTCCCACACTACCAACACCCTCACCTCCCACACCACCGACCACTCTCACTTCCCACACCACCGACCACCCTCACCTCCCACACCACCGAACACTCTCACCTCCCACACTACCAACCTCACCTCCCACACCACCGAACACACTCACCTCCCACACTACCGACCTCACCTCCCACACCACCGGACCACCCTCACCTCCCACACCACCGACCACCCTCACCTCCCACACCACCGACCACCCTCACCTCCCACACCACCGAACACACTCACCTCCCACACCACCGAACCACCCTCACCTCCCACACCACCAACACCCTCACTTCCCATACAACCGAACACAATCACCTCCCACACCACCAACACGCTCACCTCCCACACCACCGACCACACTCACCTCCCACACCACCAACACGCTCACTTCCCACACCACTGACCACCCTCGTCTCCCACACTACCGACCACCGTCACCTCCCACACCTCCGAACACCCTCACCTCCCACACTACCGACCACCGTCACCTCCCACACCTCCGAACACCCTCACCTCCCACACTACCGACCACCCTCACCTCCAACACCCTCACTTCCCACACCACCGAACACAATCACCTCCCACACCTCCAACACGCTCACCTCCCGCACCACCAACACCCTCACCACCAACACCCTCACTTCCCACATCACCGAACACACTCACCTCCCACACTACCGACCACCCTCACCTCCAACACCCTCACTTCCCACACCACCGAACACACTCACCTCCCACACTACCGACCTCACCTCCCACACCACCGACCACACTCACCTCCCACACCACCAACACGCTCACCTCCCACACCACCAACACCCTCACCACCAACACCCTCACTTCCCACATCACCGAACACACTCACCTCCCACACTACCGACCACCCTCACCTCCAACACCCTCACTTCCCACACCACCGAACACACTCACCTCCCACACTACCGACCTCACCTCCCACACCACCGACCACCCTCACTTCCCACACAACCGAACACAATCACCTCCCACGCCACCAAACCAACCTCACCTCCCACACCACCAACACCCTCACCTCCCAAACCACCGAACACACTCACCTCCCACACTACCGACCTCACCTCTCACACCACCGACCACCCTCACTTCCCACACAACCGAACACAATCACCTCCCACGCCACCAAACCACCCTCACCTCCCACACCACCAACACCCTCACTTCCCACACCACCGAACACACTCACCTCCCACACTACCGCCCTCACCTCCCACACCACCGACCACCCTCACCTCCCACACTACCGACCACCCTCACCTCCCACACCACCGAGCACCCTCACCTCCCACACCACCACCCACACTCACCTCCCACACAACCGAACCCAATCACCTCCCACACCACCGAACTACCCTCACCTCCCACACCACTGACCACCGTCACCTCCCACACCTCCGAACACCCTCACCTCCCACATCACCGAACCACCCTCACTTCCCACACAACCGAATACAATCACCTACACCACCAAACCACCCTCACCTCCTACACCACCGACCACCGTCACCTCCCACACCTCCGAACACCCACACCTCCAACACAACCGAATACAATCACCTCCCACACCTCCGAACACCCACACCTCCCACACCACCGACCACCCTCAGTTCCCACACAACCGAACACAATCACCTCCCACGCCACCAAACCACCCTCACCTCCCACACCACCGACCACCCTCACCTCCCACACCACCGACCACCCTCACCTCCCACACCACCGACCACCCTCACCTCCCACACCACCAACACCCTCACCTCCCACACCACCAACACCCTCACCTCCCACACCAACGAACCACCCTCACTTCCCACACCACCGACCACCCTCACCTCCCACACCACCGAACACTCTCACCTCCCACACTACCAACCTCACCTCCCACACCACCGAACCAACCTCACCTCCCACACCACCGACCACCCTCACCTCCCACACCACCGAACACTCTCACCTCCCACACTACCAACCTCACCTCCCACACCACCGAACCACCCTCACCTCCCACACCACCGAACACACTCACCTCCCACACCACCGAACACTCTCACCTCCCACACTACCAACCTCACCTCCCACACCACTGAACCACCCTCACCTCCCACACCACCGAACACACTCACCTCCCACACCACCGAACACTCTCACCTCCCACACTACCAACCTCACCTCCCACACCACCGAACCACCCTCACCTCCCACACCACCGAACACACTCACCTCCCACACTACCAACACCCTCACCTCCCACACCACCGACCACTCTCACTTCCCACACCACCGACCACCCTCACCTCCCACACCACCGACCACTCTCACTTCCCACACCACCGACCACCCTCACCTCCCACACCACCGAACACTCTCACCTCCCACACTACCAACCTCACCTCCCACACCACCGAACACACTCACCTCCCACACTACCGACCTCACCTCCCACACCACCGGACCACCCTCACCTCCCACACCACCGACCACCCTCACCTCCCACACCACCGACCACCCTCACCTCCCACACCACCGACCACCCTCACCTCCCACACCACCGAACCACCCTCACCTCCCACACCACCAACACGCTCACTTCCCACACCACCGAACACACTCACCTCCCACACTACCGACCTCACCTCCCACACCACCGGACCACCCTCACCTCCCACACCACCGACCACCGTCACCTCCCACACCTCCGAACACCCACACCTCCCACACCACCGACCACCCACACCACTGAACACATTCACCTCCCACACCACCGACTTCACCTCCCACACCACCGACCACCCACACCACCGAACACATTCACCTCCCACACCACCGAACCACCCTCACCTCCCACACCACCAACACCCTCACTTCCCATACAACCGAACACAATCACCTCCCACACCACCAACACGCTCACCTCCCACACCACCAACACCCTCACCTCCAACACCCTCACTTCCCACACCACCGAACACACTCACCTCCCACACTACCGACCACCCTCACCTCCAACACCCTCACTTCCCACACCACCGAACACACTCACCTCCCACACTACCGACCTCACCTCCCACACCACCGACCACCCTCACCTCCCACACAACCGAACACAATCACCTCCCACGCCACCAAACCACCCTCACCTCCCACACCACCAACACCCTCACTTCCCACACCACCGAACACACTCACCTCCCACACTACCGCCCTCCCCTCCCACACCACCGACCACCCTCACCTCCCACACTACCGACCACCCTCACCTCCCACACCACCGAGCACCCTCACCTCCCACACCACCACCCACACTCACATCCCACACAACCGAACCCAATCACCTCCCACACCTCCGAACACCCTCACCTCCCACACCACCGAACACTCTCACCTCCCACACTACCAACCTCACCTCCCACACCACCGAACACACTCACCTCCCACACTACCGACCTCACCTCCCACACCACCGGACCACCCTCACCTCCCACACCACCGACCACCCTCACCTCCCACACCACCGACCACCCTCACCTCCCACACCACCGAACACACTCACCTCCCACACCACCGAACCACCCTCACCTCCCACACCACCAACACCCTCACTTCCCATACTACCGAACACAATCACCTCCCACACCACCAACACGCTCACCTCCCACACCACCGACCACACTCACCTCCCACACCACCAACACGCTCACTTCCCACACCACTGACCACCCTCGCCTCCCACACTACCGACCACCCTCACCTCCCACACTACCGACCACCCTCACCTCCCACACTACCGACCACCCTCACCTCCAACGCCCTCACTTCCCACACCACCGAACACACTCACCTCCCACACTACCGACCTCACCTCCCACACCACCGAACAACCCTCACCTCCCACACCACCGACCACCCTCACCTCCCACACCACCGACCACCCTCACCTCCCACACCACCGACACCCTCACCTCCCACACCACCGACCACCCTCACCTCCCAAACCAGCGAACACACTCACCCCCCACACCACCGACCTCACCTCCCACACCACAAACACACTCACCTCCCACACCACCGAACTACCCTCACCTCCCACACCACTGACCACCGTCACCTCCCACACCTCCGAACACCCTCACCTCCCACACCACCGACCACCGTCACCTCCCACACCACCGACCACCCTCACCTCCCACACCACCGACACCCTCACCTCCCACACCACCGACCACCCTCACCTCCCAAACCAGCGAACACAGTCACCCCCCACACCACCGACCTCACCTCCCACACCACAAACACACTCACCTCCCACACCACCAAACTACCCTCACCTCCCACACCACTGACCACCGTCACCTCCCACACCTCCGAACACCCTCACCTCCCACATCACCGAACCACCCTCACTTCCCACACAACCGAATACAATCACCTACACCACCAAACCACCCTCACCTCCTACACCACCGACCACCGTCACCTCCCATACCTCCGAACACCCACACCTCCCACACCACCGACCACCCACACCACTGAACACATTCACCTCCCACACCACCGAACACACTCACCTCCCACACTACCGCCCTCACCTCCCACACCACCGACCACCCTCACCTCCCACACTACCGACCACCCTCACCTCCCACACCACCGAGCACCCTCACCTCCCACACCACCACCCACACTCACCTCCCACACAACCGAACCCAATCACCTCCCACACCACCGAACTACCCTCACCTCCCACACCACTGACCACCATCACCTCCCACACCTCCGAACACCCTCACCTCCCACATCACCGAACCACCCTCACTTCCCACACAACCGAATACAATCACCTACACCACCAAACCACCCTCACCTCCTACACCACCGACCACCGTCACCTCCCACACCTCCGAACACCCACACCTCCAACACAACCGAATACAATCACCTCCCACACCTCCGAACACCCACACCTCCCACACCACCGACCACCCTCACTTCCCACACAACCGAACACAATCACCTCCCACGCCACCAAACCACCCTCACCTCCCACACCACCGACCACCCTCACCTCCCACACCTCCGACCACCCTCACCTCCCACACCACCAACACCCTCACCTCCCACACCAACGAACCACCCTCACTTCCCACACCACCGACCACCCTCACCTCCCACACCACCGAACACTCTCACCTCCCACACTACCAACCTCACCTCCCACACCACCGAACCACCCTCACCTCCCACACCACCGACCACCCTCACCTCCCACACCACCGAACACTCTCACCTCCCACACTACCAACCTCACCTCCCACACCACCGAACCACCCTCACCTCCCACACCACCGAACACACTCACCTCCCACACCACTGAACACTCTCACCTCCCACACTACCAACCTCACCTCCCACACCACCGAACCACCCTCACCTCCCACACCACCGAACACACTCACCTCCCACACTACCAACACCCTCACCTCCCACACCACCGACCACTCTCACTTCCCACACCACCGACCACCCTCACCTCCCACACCACCGACCACTCTCACTTCCCACACCACCGACCACCCTCACCTCCCACACCACCGAACACTCTCACCTCCCACACTACCAACCTCACCTCCCACACCACCGGACCACCCTCACCTCCCACACCACCGACCACCCTCACCTCCCACACCACCGACCACCCTCACCTCCCACACCACCGACCACCCTCACCTCCCACACCACCGACCACCCTCACCTCCCACACCACCGAACACACTCACCTCCCACACCACCGAACCACCCTCACCTCCCACACCACGAACACCCTCACTTCCCATACAACCGAACACAATCACCTCCCACACCACCAACACGCTCACCTCCCACACCACCGACCACACTCACCTCCCACACCACCAACACGCTCACTTCCCACACCACTGACCACCCTCGCCTCCCACACTACCGACCACCGTCACCTCCCACACCTCCGAACACCCTCACCTCCCACACTACCGACCACCGTCACCTCCCACACCTCCGAACACCCTCACCTCCCACACTACCGACCACCCTCACCTCCAACACCCTCACTTCCCACACCACCGAACACACTCACCTCCCACACTACCGACCTCACCTCCCACACCACCGAACAACCCTCACCTCCCACACCACCGACCACCCTCACCTCCCACACCACCGACCACCCTCACCTCCCACACCACCGACACCCTCACCTCCCACACCACCGACCACCCTCACCTCCCAAACCAGCGAACACACTCACCCCCCACAGCACCGACCTCACCTCCCACACCACAAACACACTCACCTCCCACACCACCGAACTACCCTCACCTCCCACACCACTGACCACCGTCACCTCCCACACCTCCGAACACCCTCACCTCCCACACCACCGACCACCGTCACCTCCCACACCACCGACCACCCTCACCTCCCACACCACCGACACCCTCACCTCCCACACCACCGACCACCCTCACCTCCCAAACCAGCGAACACACTCACCCCCCACACCACCGACCTCACCTCCCACACCACAAACACACTCACCTCCCACACCACCAAACTACCCTCACCTCCCACACCACTGACCACCGTCACCTCCCACACCTCCGAACACCCTCACCTCCCACATCACCGAACCACCCTCACTTCCCACACAACCGAATACAATCACCTACACCACCAAACCACCCTCACCTCCTACACCACCGACCACCGTCACCTCCCATACCTCCGAACACCCACACCTCCCACACCACCGACCACCCACACCACTGAACACATTCACCTCCCACACCACCGACCTCACCTCGCACACCACCGACCACCCACACCACCGAACACATTCACCTCCCACACCACCGAACCAACCTCACCTCCCACACCACCAACACCCTCACTTCCCATACAACCGAACACAATCACCTCCCACACCACCAACACGCTCACCTCCCACACCACCAACACCCTCACCACCAACACCCTCACTTCCCACATCACCGAACACACTCACCTCCCACACTACCGACCACCCTCACCTCCAACACCCTCACTTCCCACACCACCGAACACACTCACCTCCCACACTACCGACCTCACCTCCCACACCACCGACCACCCTCACTTCCCACACAACCGAACACAATCACCTCCCACGCCACCAAACCAACCTCACCTCCCACACCACCAACACCCTCACCTCCCACACCACCGACCACCCTCACCTCCCAAACCACCGAACACACTCACCTCCCACACTACCGACCTCACCTCTCACACCACCGACCACCCTCACTTCCCACACAACCGAACACAATCACCTCCCACGCCACCAAACCACCCTCACCTCCCACACCACCAACACCCTCACTTCCCACACCACCGAACACACTCACCTCCCACACTACCGCCCTCACCTCCCACACCACCGACCACCCTCACCTCCCACACTACCGACCACCCTCACCTCCCACACCACCGAGCACCCTCACCTCCCACACCACCAACACCCTCACTTCCCACACCACCGAACACACTCACCTCCCACACTACCGCCCTCACCTCCCACACCACCGACCACCCTCACCTCCCACACTACCGACCACCCTCACCTCCCACACAACCGAACCCAATCACCTCCCACACCACCGAACTACCCTCACCTCCCACACCACTGACCACCGTCACCTCCCACACCTCCGAACACCCTCACCTCCCACATCACCGAACCACCCTCACTTCCCACACAACCGAATACAATCACCTACACCACCAAACCACCCTCACCTCCTACACCACCGACCACCGTCACCTCCCACACCTCCGAACACCCACACCTCCAACACAACCGAATACAATCACCTCCCACACCTCCGAACACCCACACCTCCCACACCACCGACCACCCTCAGTTCCCACACAACCGAACACAATCACCTCCCACGCCACCAAACCACCCTCACCTCCCACACCACCGACCACCCTCACCTCCCACACCACCGACCACCCTCACCTCCCACACCACCGACCACCCTCACCTCCCACACCACCAACACCCTCACCTCCCACACCACCAACACCCTCACCTCCCACACCAACGAACCACCCTCACTTCCCACACCACCGACCACCCTCACCTCCCACACCACCGAACACTCTCACCTCCCACACTACCAACCTCACCTCCCACACCACTGAACCACCCTCACCTCCCACACCACCGAACACACTCACCTCCCACCCCACCGAACACTCTCACCTCCCACACTACCAACCTCACCTCCCACACCACCGAACCACCCTCACCTCCCACACCACCAACCACTCTCACTTCCCACACCACCGACCACCCTCACCTCCCACACCACCGACCACTCTCACTTCCCACACCACCGACCACCCTCACCTCCCACACCACCGAACACTCTCACCTCCCACACTACCAACCTCACCTCCCACACCACCGAACACACTCACCTCCCACACTACCGACCTCACCTCCCACACCACCGGACCACCCTCACCTCCCACACCACCGACCACCCTCACCTCCCACACCACCGACCACCCTCACCTCCCACACCACCGACCACCCTCACCTCCCACACCACCGAACCACCCTCACCTCCCACACCTCCAATACCCTCACTTCCCATACAACCGAACACAATCACCTCCCACACCACCAACACGCTCACTTCCCACACCACTGACCACACTCACCTCCCACACTACCGACCACCGTCACCTCCCACACCTCCGAACACCCTCACCTCCCACACTACCGACCACCGTCACCTCCCACACCTCCGAACACCCTCACCTCCAACACCCTCACTTCCCACACCACCGAACACACTCACCTCCCACACTACCGACCTCACCTCCCACACCACCGAACAACCCTCACCACCCACACCACCGACCACCCTCACCTCCCACACCACCGACCACCCTCACCTCCCACACCACCGACACCCTCACCTCCCACACCACCGACCACCCTCACCTCCCAAACCAGCGAACACACTCACCCCCCACACCACCGACCTCACCTCCCACACCACAAACACACTCACCTCCCACACCACCGAACTACCCTCACCTCCCACACCACTGACCACCGTCACCTCCCACACCTCCGAACACCCTCACCTCCCACACCACCGACCACCGTCACCTCCCACACCACCGACCACCCTCACCTCCCACACCACCGACACCCTCACCTCCCACACCACCGACCACCCTCACCTCCCACACCACAAACACACTCACCTCCCACACCAACGAACCACCCTCACTTCCCACACCACCGACCACCCTCACCTCCCACACCACCGAACACTCTCACCTCCCACACGACCAACCTCACCTCCCACACCACCGAACCACCCTCACCTCGCACACCACCGACCACCCTCACCTCCCACACCACCGAACACTCTCACCTCCCACACTACCAACCTCACCTCCCACACCACCGAACCACCCTCACCTCCCACACCACCGAACACCCTCACCTCCCACACCACCGAACACTCTCACCTCCCACACTACCAACCTCACCTCCCACACCACTGAACCACCCTCACCTCCCACACCACCGAACACACTCACCTCCCACACTACCAACACCCTCACCTCCCACACCACCAACCACTCTCACTTCCCACACCACCGACCACCCTCACCTCCCACACCACCGACCACTCTCACTTCCCACACCACCGACCACCCTCACCTCCCACACCACCGAACACTCTCACCTCCCACACTACCAACCTCACCTCCCACACCACCGAACACACTCACCTCCCACACTACCGACCTCACCTCCCACACCACCGGACCACCCTCACCTCCCACACCACCGACCACCCTCACCTCCCACACCACCGACCACCCTCACCTCCCACACCACCGACCACCCTCACCTCCCACACCACCGAACCACCCTCACCTCCCACACCTCCAACACCCTCACTTCCCATACAACCGAACACAATCACCTCCCACACCACCAACACGCTCACTTCCCACACCACTGACCACACTCACCTCCCACACTACCGACCACCGTCACCTCCCACACCTCCGAACACCCTCACCTCCCACACTACCGACCACCCTCACCTCCCACACCACCGACACCCTCACCTCCCACACCACCGACCACCCTCACCTCCCACACCACTGACCACCGTCACCTCCCACACCTCCGAACACCCTCACCTCCCACATCACCGAACCACCCTCACTTCCCACACAACCGAATACAATCACCTACACCACCAAACCACCCTCACCTCCTACACCACCGACCACCGTCACCTCCCATACCTCCGAACACCCACACCTCCCACACCACCGACCACCCACACCACTGAACACATTCACCTCCCACACCACCGACCTCACCTCCCACACCACCGACCACCCACACCACCGAACACATTCACCTCCCACACCACCGAACCAACCTCACCTCCCACACCACCAACACCCTCACTTCCCATACAACCGAACACAATCACCTCCCACACCACCAACACGCTCACCTCCCACACCACCAACACCCTCACCACCAACACCCTCACTTCCCACACCACCGAACACACTCACCTCCCACACTACCGACCACCCTCACCTCCAACACCCTCACTTCCCACACCACCGAACACACTCACCTCCCACACTACCGACCTCACCTCCCACACCACCGACCACCCTCACTTCCCACACAACCGAACACAATCACCTCCCACGCCACCAAACCACCCTCACCTCCCACACCACCAACACCCTCACCTCCCCCACCACCGACCACCCTCACCTCCCAAACCAGCGAACACACTCACCCCCCACACCACCGACCTCACCTCCCACACCACAAACACACTCACCTCCCACACCACCGACCACCCTCACCTCCCACACCACCGACCACTCTCACCTCCCACACCACCGACCACCCTCACCTCCCACACCACCGACCACCCTCACCTCCCACGCCACCGAACACACTCACCTCCCACACCACCGAACATACTCACCTCCCACACCACCGAACACACTCACCTCCCACACCACCGAACACACTCACCTCCCATACCACCGAACACACTCACCTCCCATACCCCCGAACCACCCTCACCTCCCACACCACCGAACACCCTCACCTCCCACACCACCGAACACACTCACCTCCCACACCACCGAACACACTCACCTCCCACACCACCGAACACACTCAACTCCCACACCACCGACCACCCTCACCTCCCACACCACCGACCACCCTCACCTCTCCCATCACCCGCATGAAAATAGAGTGGATAGCCAGAGACTTTTCCTCAGGGCGGAAATGTTGGTCATGATGGGACATAGTTTTAAGGTGATTGGAGGAAGGTATAGGGCAGATGTCAGAGGTAGGTGGATGTCACTGGGAGTGGTGGGTGTGTGGAATGCACTGCCAGCGGAGGTGGTGGAGTCTGAGTCATTTGGGACATTTAAGCGACTTTAAGGCACATGGACAGCAGTAAATTGAAGGTGTGTAGGTTACATTGACCTTAGATTAGAATAAATGATCGGCACAACATCGTGGGCCGAAGGGCCTGTTCTATGTTCTATGCACAACCCCCTTCATTATATATACCTGCCGCACCAAGAGCTGGGTTGGCAGTGACAGCGGGTCTGGTCCATCGGATGGAGGATGTTGACAGCCTGCTCTGCGATGAGCTCCATGTTCTACATGGACTGACTGATGCCCACAGTAGCACCTTCCACCTGGGTGATCCCTGAATGCGGGATGGCCAGTCCATAACACGGTCCTGTTGAATAGCTGGGGACGGTTGGGGGAGGTATGGGGCGGTGGGTGAGGGGGGGGGGGGGGGGGGGTGGGGGGTGGGGCTGCACTGTCTAGCCACTGGGCCTCACTCCTCCCCGCCCCTTACACTCAGTGGCCATCACACCCCGCCCCACCAAACATCCACCAGACAGAGCACAGAGGCAAGTTTCAACGGTGTTAACAGGTGTTTAATTTGAAGAGGTATATACAGTCTATGCCCTAGCCCCTATAGCTAAACTGTGACCTGCACCCGTGCCAACTTAACTGATGCCTAACTTTCTGGCCTTACGGGCCCTACCGTCTTTGTGGTTCCCCAGACGGTACAGCAGGAGTGGAGGCAGACTGCTGTGACCCCTGCGCTGCGACTAGGGTCCCCTTTGCCGCACGTCTCCTGTGGCGGCCCGGCCTAGATGGGCCCGGGTACTCCTCGGACATCCCAGCTGGCGTGGTGCCGCCCTGTTCTGCCCACTGCCCACCAGATGCACCAGGGACAGGAGGGGGGGAGTCCAAGGTGCTGTGGTGTTCCTCGACTTCCCCTGCAGGAGTCACCGGGTGAGGGGGGTTGGGGTGTGGGGTGAGGGGTGGCCACACATATGTGAGGACCCGCAACCAGGTAGGGAGTCTCACTTCGTGGCCCGCCGCCGACCTCCGCATCGGCGACCTCCCTCTCCTCCGGACCGCCAAAAATGTCTAGTGCTCTCTACTCAGGCACGGTGAGGGGACGCATGTCTTGTGATCACCCTTCGATCTTCTCCCGCTCCCAGCGGTTATGCGTAGACTTGTCCTGGGGGGACAGCAAACACAAATAGCAACAGTTATAGACGGCCTGGCTCATGCAGCATATGGTTTGGGTCTCGGATGCCCTTGGTGCCCTGAGCATTACAGCTGGCATGGGTGGGAGCAGCCATGTGGGTCGGGGTGGGGGTCTGACCGTCCCCCTGGGGGGTGGGGAGGAGCGGGTCACATGCGTGTGGTGGGTAGGGTGGTTGCTGCCAGGGGCACAGTGCTGGGTACTCACCTTGGTTGCCCTGAGGAGGTCATGCAGTTTTTTCCTGCACTGGTCTGCAGTCCGAGCCACCACCCTTACGGCGCTGACAGCGCCTGCCACCTCTGCCCAGGCACAGCGAACGATGGCACCTGCTGACCTCCGTCCCAGCCCGGGGTACAACACCAGCCCCCTCTCGTCCACAGCATCCAGGTGGGTCTCCAATTTGGCATCCCGGAATCGCGGCGTTGCCCTCCTTGCAGCCATCTTGCCTGCAAAGCTATGTGTGTGAGGGGGAGAATGATTAAGTGCAGCCGTGGTGTCGCATCAATCATGGAACTGGCGAATCGGCCTCCGGTCCGTTAACAGAGTCGGGTGTTTCACGATCCACCCGTGCTAGCCCCTTGGGAGCGATTGAATCGCTCCACCAGGGGACCCGATCACGCCGTCGTGAAACTCCACCGTTTTCACAACGGCGTCAACGTAGTCTCAGGAATGGAGAATCCAGCCCAAGATATTAGGGAAAAAACAACTTGGACTGGGGCCGGGATTCTCTGGCCGTTTCGTGCATGCGTGGAATTACACTGGCTATTCCGCGCCGACTGGAGCTGCGGGGACCACTCCGGCACCAACCTCGCCCCCAAAGAAGGTGAGAATTCCTCACTTTCGGGGGACGTTGATGCTGGAGTCGTTGGTGCCGGTTTTCACGCTGGCTTGGGGACATAGCCCCATTATTAGCGAATCCCGCCCCTGGATTCTCCATTTGGGAGACAATGGGCAGAATTCTCCCTTTCTGAGACTCTGGGCTGGATTCTCCGCTTGCCGACGCCAACATCGCGAAACGCGATTGGGCGGAGAATAGCTTCCGATGCCGAAATCGGGGTAGGCGCCGGTTTCACGGCAAATCGGGATGCTCCGGCACCCCGACAATGGCGTAGATGCGTCGCTCGCCGCGCAAGCTTAAAGTACAGTCGGCATATCATTAGCAGGCCTGACACCCGATGTTCCGTGACGTCTGCGATTCACCGCCTTCGATGGAGCGAAGGCGGTGAATTTCCCGACGGTGTAGTTCACTTGTGGTTTTAAAAATCGTGAACCTGGCTTCCTGACTGCTGAGCGAGAGAGAGGAGGTAGGAAATAGCGTGGAGTGACTGCGGGCTGCCGGCCCGGACACCAGCTGTGCTGGCTGCGGCGAGGGGTGCCCTGCCAGGACCGGGGGAGGAGAGGGGGAGGGGGGGCGGTCCTTTCAGTCGCCGAGTGCGGTCCTGTCCGGGATTTCGCAGACATTGATGCACAGGTGTATCCGCGCCATCACGGAGGCCCAATATGCACATGCGGACCAGTACATACAGTTCCATGTGGACCATGTCCACCAAGATGCCCGGGCAGCGGGATTCGCTGCTGTTGCTGGGATGCCCCAGTCCAGAAGGTCATCAACGGGATGCATGTCACCCTAAGGGCACCGGCGGATAACAAGCCACTGTACACCACCAGAAAGGGGTTCCACTCCATGAACATACAGCTGGTCTGTGATCAACAGATGCGCTTCTGCACCCGATACCCGGCCAGTGTACACGATTCTTTCATCTTGGCACACTCGGCGATCCCCAACATGTTCGAGGGGCACCACCCTGGCTGGGGGATTGGCTGCTGGGCGACAGGCGTAGCTGATGATACCTATCCGGAGGTCACTGACTGACGCAGAGACCCGCTACAACAATGCTCTTACAGTGACCAGGGGTGTGGTCGAGCGGTCCTTTGGCCTCCTCAAGATGCGCTTCAGGTGTCTGGACTACTCTGGAGGAGTCCTTCAGTACAAGGCTGAGAGGGCCGCTCGCATTGTGGTAGCCTGCTGCATCCTCCACAATATAGCACAGCAGAGGGACGCAGTGCTGGAGGAGGGGGATGAGGAGGAAGGGTAGGCCTCGTCCGACGAGGGAGACGATAAGCAGGACATGGGGCCCGGACAGGCACGGGAGGCCGCACAATGCCATCGGCAGGGCTAGCATGCACGGGACACCCTCATTACGACATGGTTCGCTGACTAGGGGGGGTGGGGGGAGGGGGTTGCTGGCTATTGACACCATCATCCCAGACCACAACCCCTCAACTTCCACACCACCAAAACGCCCGCATGCACACCCCCTCTGTGACACATATTTGCGGCGTGACAAGCTGGGGACAATCTGGTCCATGGGATGGAGGATGATGACAACCCGCTCTGCGATGAGCTCTGGTGCTCCACAGGGCATGACATCGCCTGACACATGCGCACAGTAGCACCTTCCACCTGGGTGATCCCTGCAGGAGTTCCTGCGTCCGGCACCTCCCCCGAGCTCCAGGGTGTCCTGAGTCTCGGGCAGAGGGCTCGTGTTCGGGCTACTCTCCGTGTCAGTGCTTGGCCATCTGGGGGGCACCGGCTCTGGCACTGGCTGGGGGTGGGGGCTCCAGATGGACCCACCCCATCTCTGCAGGTCCTGTAAGATACAAGACGACATGTATGATTAGACAGCGGGCTGGGGAGGGTGTGGGGGGGGCGGCGTTGGGGGGAGTTGAGGGTGAGGGGGTGCAAGTTAGGTGGAGTGGGGGGCTGTCCACCCAACTAAGCGGGGTCTCACTTGCTCGCACGCCGCCAACCTCCAGCTCGGTGAGCTCCCTTTCCTCCGGGCCGCCGTCCACGTTCTGTGCCCTATGCTCGGGCACAGTGCCATGGGCACATCACTGCCTACTCACGCTGGCAGCCCTGAGGAGGTTGTGCAGTTTCTTCATGCACTGGATCCCATTCCGGACAATGTTGCCCATGGCGCCCAGGCACGGAGAATGGCGGCGCCTTTCCTCCTGGGCCGGGGTACAGGGTTATCCTTCTCTCCTTCACAGCATTCAGCAGGGTGTCCAGCTCAGTGTCCCTGAACCATGGCGCTGCTCTCCTTCCAGCCATCCTGTTGACTGTACGGTGTGTATGGGGGGATGAATTGTTGAAATGCGGCTGCGGTGTGTGAGCCTCATGTGCGCCAATCACGGAGCTGGCGAATCCAACGCCATTTCGCACGGAACCGGTTGCGTTCCACGTGTCGATGGTGCTAGCCCATTCAGAGTTGCTGAATGTCGATTCCCACGAAAAGCGGTGCAGGATTGGCAGGGTCCCTGGTTGACGCTCGGGTGGCTGACCAACTGCAGCTGCTCACGCCCCACATACACACTGATGAAAGCCAAAAAGATGGGACATGTTGTGCCCATACAGTTGATGGGTCGTCTGGGGCCAGAGGGCATCCAAAAGGATGCCACAGTGGGGTCACCTATACGACCCAGGGCGCCAGGTTTAAAGCAGGCTGTCCGTGGCATGCGCAGCCGCATGGCTGCCTTGCCGGCTGTGGTAATGGTGTTGTGTCTCCGTCCACCCCGACCCTACAGCCCACCTCCTGGCCACCCCCCCCCCCCGGCTCTTGCAGTAGGGCCAATGCCTACTGAGTTGCAGATTAGAGAAGTACGTGGTGAATCAGGAGATGTGAAACTTTCTACAGTTCTCTCACCCCTAGCCCTCTAAACACCACCACCTAACCTACAACAACCCCTGCAATTTACAGATTTCCATTTGCGGTTTCCATATTTCCCACTGGTCGTTGTCGCACTGGTGGTCATATGGAACTAGTCTGCCCTACTTCTCCTTCCCCTTCCACTAAACTGAGGCTCTATGCATTGATGTGCAGATACGCCAAGAAAAAAGACCCAAATGTGTGCATGCCAGGCATTAATAGAGGCAGTGAACGAATGGTGGTCAAGAACCTAAGGGCCACAACCCATAATTTGGGAACGACAGCTCTCATGGAGACCAGGTGGTCTGTGCAATTAGCTTAGACCTGCAGATTTATTTTCCATGGTACTTTGGTTGATGGAGCATACTGCACTGTATTAGTTTTTCACAGTTCCATTTATTCTGTTTCCCTCTGTGTTAAAATTAGCCCCATTAGCTCCAAAAAATGTGAAATCTGCTTAAACCGCTGAAATTTCAGACAAAATATGAGTCATCTTGGTAAAATCTAGAATTTACTGTAACATGAGAATACTAATGTTTTCCTTTTTTTACTGTATTAGAATTGGTTTTGTCTTTGTTGTAAATGCTGATGAGAAAGCTGATGGCAATCAGGTTGCAGGAGTTGCTCTTCTGAGAGCCTTTAACTTCATTGGAGAAGATTCTGAACTTTCCCATGCATTTTCTTCAATAGTAGCAGTGAGTATGGAGAGGATTAATATGAATAAATCATAATGTTACATTAAATATACATATTACATATTTGGGTTCTGTTGAACACTTTACTTTAAAGTTATCTAGGCTATTGTTATCACACCGTGGGCGAGGGTGCTGTCAAATTCCAGCCCCAGAATACCAACACATGTGAATTAAGCAATAATTTGTGTATTTTCCTGAGATCTTTAACCCAGGACTTCTCTGATAAGTTACAAGCACGTGATTTGTAAATAAACCATAAAAAAACTGTTTATTTATAACATGGAAAAAGATGAACATATAATGGTAAGAATGGAACAAAGGCCTGTTAATCTAACTCTTCCCCAAACCCCCTCCCACCCTTCACCCAGACACATGTAAGACAGACATAGGTAGGGGTAGGGAAAGGATTGAATAAAACAGGGATTAAAAGGCTTGAGATGGTTCTTTGCTGCCGAGGTATCGGCCTTCGTAGCCAGTGATCTTTTAATGGTGGTCTTCAACCAGAAACTGCAGGCTGTAGAATGCTCTCCTTGTGTCTGAATAAAGCTCGTAGTCTTAAGTTGAAGGATATGCTTTATTTTGAGTCCGTTCTCTCTCCAGCGCTTATACTATGTTACATCTGAGCTGCCTGTCTGTGTCCTGTCACCATCTGCCGTTCCTGTGAAGAATCCCTGACTTCCTGTTTGTCTGTATTTATACATGTCCCGTGCTCCCTCTAGTGATTTCTTAGTTGTACTGCAATTACATTGACCTCTTGCATATATACACAGATAGGCAGATCACTACATTCCCCCTTTTTTCTTTTACATATTTTCTGTACAGTGTGAAAGACAATTGTACAAAACAGTTAGATTATTTAGAATATGTATATCTGTACAACTAGTGATGATATTGGTTATTATACAAAGCCAATTAATATTTATGAGTCCAATCTTAATAATAACATTTCTGAGTCCAAACTTTATGAATTTGTTCGGTTGAGGTTTTTTTTCTGCTGCTGGCGTGGTGATATTGATATTGTAACTTCTTTGTGAATGTCGTCAGTGTTCTTGTGTTTTAAGTAACCAACAAGTCATCACGAGGTGTTCGAATGGTCGAACCACTGATGTTGACTGACACGGACATTTTTCTGTGCTTGTGGTATCGATTTAGTGTGTCAACTTCCTTGAAAGCTGGTGTGCTCGTTTGTTCTGGAGCAAATGTGAATTGGTGAGATTCGTTGTCATGCCATGGTATGTTTGTACTCTTGTCATTGTTTCTGAGTGTAATGTTGCATTGTCCTTCATGTGCAGAGTTGTACCATGTTGTACAGGTCGTTGTTTCATTGTTGTTGTTTCTGTCGTTTCTGTCTTTGTTGTTTTCGTTGTCGTTCTTGTTGTTTTTGTGCTTGTTATTGTCGTTGTTGTTGCTGTTGTTCTCTTTGTTATGCTTCTTGTAGTTTTTGTTGTTCTTGTTGTGCTTCTTGTTGTTTTTGTTGTTGGTGTTGTTCTTGTTTCTGTTGTGCTTCTTGTGGTTTTTATTGTTCTTGTTGCGCTCAATGACTGCTCCATGTGGATAATTTGAGTAATTCTCCAAGTTATTGGTGTCAGTGTCCGCTGTGGTATCTGCTGTTTCATTGAGCGTTTCTTCTTGAGGATTGTGAGATTGATCTGATGTTGCATTGATCTTGGTGACATCAGTCATCTGCGGTGGATTTGATTCCTCTTCTTTGCTTCCTTGGTGCTCCTCTTCTGGAGTCATTTCCAGTACATTTGAATCATCTTTGGTTTCTTGTTGCCTCTCTTCTGGAGTCAAAACCTTCAAGATTTCATTTTCTTGTCGGTCTTGGTGCCCCTCTTCTGGAGTCAAAATCTTCAAGATTTCATTTTCTTGTGGGTCTTGGTGCTCCTCTTCAAGATTTCATATTCTTGTGGGTAGTTTAGAGTGGGTGAGATTTCAATTGACGTGTCTCTGGACTCATGAGTCGCCCTATTCTGATTGTTGAGTACTTCTGTACAGACGAGCTGAGATCTGTCAGTCTCGTGATCTTGCAAATCCTGAATGTCGATTGTGATCACATTGTCACTGTTTTCGCAAACAGCGGGTAGACTTGCATTGTCATCTTGTTGATTATGTGAGCTTGGTAGACTTTCATAGTCTGGTTGTTCAGATACGGAGGGTAGACCTTCATGGTCTTGTTCATGCATGGCGTTCACTATGGAGTTTTTAATTGCCTCCATTTTGGAGTCTGTCAACGAGCTGTCTGTGGAGGCTTGCGTCGCTCTCTCTGTGGAGTCGATCTGTGCTCTCTCAATGGAATCGGACAGTACTCTCTGTGTGGGGCCGTTTCTTTTTGGGTAGGGGGCAGCACGGTAGCATTGTGGATAGCATCATTGCTTCACAGCTCCAGGGTCCCAGGTTCAATTCCGGGTTGGGTCACTGTCTGTGCGGAGTCTGCACATCCTCCCCGTGTGTGCGTGGGTTTCCACCCGCGTGCTCCGGTTTCCTCCCACAGTCCAAAGATGTGCATGTTAGGTGGATTGGCCATGATAAATTGCCCTTAGTATCCAAAATTGCCCTTAGTGTTGGGTGGGGTTACTGGGTTATGGGGCTAGGGTGGAGGTGTTGACCTTGGGTAGGGTGCTCTTTCCAAGAGCCGGTGCAGACTCGATGGGCCAAATGGCCTCCTTCTGCACTGTTAATTCTATGATTGCTATTTGACAGGTTGCTGTCATCCAATGTATCGATGATCTGCCATTGCATCATGGTATTGGATTCATCTACCATGAGTGGAGTCGTGTTGAGCTTTGCAACCATGTTGCTGATGCTGTGATCAGCACATCTGAATAACTCAGCCATAGCTGAGTAGTATTGTTCGATAAACAAATCATCTTTTTTTGTTTTGGATTTGTAATCGTTCTCTTCATGTTCAATGAACAAATCATCTTCTTTGGTTTTGGATTGGTCACTGCGCTCTTCACTTTGGGTGGTGCAAACTGCTTGTTCCAGGGTGCTACAGAAGTTATTTTCAACTGCTGGTAAAAGTTCAGGCAATGTTGTGCTTTTGAGGTTGAATTTGGTGGTTTTGTGCCTTTGTGTCTTGTTTGTGATTTTCGGGCAGTTCCCCTTTAAGTGGGCGTGGTCTGCATCTGATGATGTCATGACACTCGTGACATAAAGCATAGGAATCGATTGCGCATGCGCAATTCGATTTTCCTTTACTGTGAGGTCTTCTTTCAACTGCGCATGCACGGCGTGCGCATGTGGAGATCGATCGGCGAACGGTGTTCGATGTTCTGCTGACTGCGCATGTGCGGCTTGCGCATGCGCAGATCGATCTGCGCTCAAAGCTTCTTTGTTTAACTGAGCATGCGCAGAACGATCTACGCGTTAAACGGCTGATTTCAACTGCGCAAGCGCGGCTGTGGTTTCGTACGCATGCGCAGACCCAGATTTGCGTCTTTTGTTCCCAGGGCAGTTTAAAATCTGCTCAGACACCATTTTAACTTATTTAGACCCGTGGAAAAGAACGTTATCGTCGTTTTTTCTCGGGAAGCACTTGAAGTTACATTTTTCTTGCGATCTGCACTTGTCAATCGCGATTTCCAGCGTTAAACCTTTCTGTTCCGGGAATGATTGTTTGAGTTTCACATCACTCAGTCCCTGTACGATTCCGTCTCCGAGCATTGAATGCCTTAAGGCAGCATTGTTACTGGTCTTACAGCACTCTTCAAATTTTTTCTGTATTACTTCTAATTTGGTGTTGTCTTCACCTTTCAAGTATTTAATGCCGTTATATATTTCTCTAGCTTCACGTCCTGCAGTGCTCTATTCATTTCTTCTGAGGCTGCTTTCAAATCATAAGCTATGATATATATGTTGAATATTTGTTTAAACCTTTTCCAGCTATAACTTAAATTACCGGTTGTGTTCAGCTGCGGTGGAGTTGCAACAAATTCCATTAAATCAGCGAAGTCTTCCCACGTCGAATGTCTGGTACGAGTTTTCTTGTCATTTCGATCTTTCTTTGTCTGAATTTTGTGTAATCTTATAGCAAGCGTTCTGAAGTCCCCTGGTACCATGTGTATTCCTTGTGTCTGAATAAAGCTCATAGTCTTACAGTTGAAGTAGCTTTATTTTGAGTTTGTTCTCTCTCCAGCGTTTATACTATTACATCTGAGCTGCCTATTTGTGTCCTGCTCACCAGCTGCCGTTCCTGTCAAGAGTCCCTGACTTCCTGGTTGTCTGTATTTATACATTTCCTGTGCTCCCTCTTGTGATTGCTTAGTTGTAGTGCATTTACATTGACCCCTTGTATATATACACAGATATGCAGATCACTACACTCTCTGGTAAACTTTCACTTTTAACAATCGGGATCTTCACACTGAAAATTCCTCCTCTGAAGTCGGCTCAGTCCTGACATGCCTCCACCATATTGACTTCCGGTCTCACTGAGACAATTTTAGAATTCTCTACCTGAGAATTTAAACAAAGGTTGCCTGTCCGCTCCAGACAGCAACAGCTTGTCTGTTGTTTTTGAAAATCAAGATTAATTTCCAGAGGAACTCCCACAGGTTAAACAGGCTGCAGAAAGGAAGGTCAGTTTCAGTTCCCTAGCCTTCAATCCAAGGTTGAAATCTTTACAGGCCTGATAGGGAGAGAGTGCCTAAACAAGCTTCTGGCTGTTCTTGAGGTCTGAATAGAACTGAGGTAAAATGTAGACTCTTCTCCTGACTAGTCTTCCTTTCAGAAGGTTCTGAATGGTTCTGCCAATCGCAAGCAAAAACATGAGATGTCTCAGAATTTCAGACATGTCATGATATTCAAACACACACATCATGATAGACACACCAACAGACAAATCAGAACACACAACACCACAACCAATCACAGACAAAGACAGGAAACATATAAAAGCACAAACACGACACCTGGTGGACAGTATTAGCTGGAGACGAGGACAAGGACAGACATGCGACACGACACACTCAGGGAGACAGCACGTGCAGAGTATCCAGAACGAACTGTATATAAGAGTTAAAATAAAATAGAGTTGTACCACATACAACGGTGTTGGCTCATCTGTGCACCAGAGCACCCAACACCACATGGTACAGGAGTGGATCGATACCTGCCGGCATACCTCAGTGTACACAGACAACCAGCAGTGCCCAGGCAAAATGTTACAGCTCCCGGTTCCGCAGCCGCTCCAGTGCCATGGCGATCTCCGCGAAAACTGGCGGCGATTCCGGCAAGTGTTCGAATTGTTCCTGGTGGCAGCTGAACTCCAAGACCTGGATGATAGCAAAAAAATTGAATTTCTCATCACCATCGCCGGTGCAAGGGAAAGAGAAATATTCACAAGGTTCAGGTTCTTCAGGAGGCAGCAAAGGTACGATTACCAGGCAGTCCTGGACAAATTCTCCAAGTACTGTGAAGAAAACGCAATCCAATCGGCAAGTAAAGGTAAGAAAAGCGGCAGTACTCACCTCGTGGCCAGGATCCCGGAGCCCGAATTCCCAGAAGCCGAAATCCCGGGCCTGAGAGAGGGCTGGGTCGAGGTCGGCGGCCATCTTGCTAAAGGTATCACGCTAGCACAGTTGCGCGAGCAGTGCGCAGAACCGGAAGTTTCGTTTGCGCATGCGCAGTCAAGAAAACGGCCATCGGTAAAGGAACAGCGATCTGAGCATGCGCAGCCGCTTCCTACGTGCTACATACCGAGCGTCAGGATGTCAGAGGCCCCAGACCGCACCAATTTAAAGGGGAAACGTCCCAAATCCAATTTAAAAGGGAAACGTCCCAAATCAAAAAAACAAAAATCTGTTAAAGCTGTAAAACAACCTTCCCTCACCTGGAATGACAGCACATTGCCGCAAATTGACCCAGGAGATGAATTTGACCTCCGAAGAACCCTCCGACAAGCAGTTACCTACGCACAAGCCGATGATTCCGACCTCGAATACTTCGATGACGATCTTTACAGTGTTTCGGGACCTTGCGAGCCCAATGATAGCTCCGTGGTCCTATACGACTATGACTCGGACGAACCTTTCGTGTTGCACATCGGCGGCCCCCACATTGAATCCGACGCAGATGCGGATTCATTTTTCGGATTTGAAGATCTTCAACCCAGCAGATATGACGTCCCAACTTATCAGTGCCGGATAATGCTGCAGCCTGACATTAACAGTGCAAGCACATGGAGAGCGCCCTGCTGCCACACAGAGCGTGGTCCACGTCCCACTCAGCGTTCCCGACTCTATGAAAGAAGACATGCAAGACTCCAGAGCGCAGTCCTTGCACGAACAAGAAGTGACTCCAGAGTCACAAGCCTCCACAGCGATCTCGTGGACAGACTCCACAAAAGAAAAAACGCTTGACTCCGATGCGCAGTTCTTGCAGGAACAAGACCATGAGGGTCTAGCAACCTCTCCTGACCAACCAGCGGCAGACGATGCAAGTCTGCCATGCTCACGTGAACAGCAAGAAGGCTATAACAGCCTACCACGCTCCACTGCACAGCAGCATGACCATGACGGTCTCTCATACTACAATGAAGGGCACAGCGCTGATGACTGTTCAAGCCCAACTGAAGACAAGCCAAAGGAATCTCCTCTTCCAAGCCTGAAGGAAAAAGGTTCATGCGCTGACCTTCAGAATCATTGTAGCCGAACAGAGATTAATAATGCTGCACGGTCACAGAAGGATACTGAGGATTTGCTAAAGAAATTACCTGTATGTTTAACTTGCAAGGAGCAGACTGAGAATTGCCAGTGTTTTAGTACGAAAAAAAAATGGACAAGACATTGATCCTCAGTTAATGGAAATAACACAACCTGAATCATACCTACAGCAGGGACAAATGTCTCCCTTCAACTCAACACCGCAGAGTCCCAACTTCGGAGACCAGCAGTTAGTCAGTAATGACTCTTCAAACCTTGAGGGGAACATTAACGGCATTGAATCTAAACACACTCCACTGATCAATGAGCAGAACATTGGAGCAAGAATCCCGAGGACACCGACATCGAGTAGCCAGATAACAAATTTAAAACCCGCAGCAGTTTCAAGTGAACCAAGTGTGCTTTCCACTAATGGTGAAGATGCAGATAAGGTCGACCCGATTATCCATTGTACCACACTAACCCCAGTGATTAAGCAGTTATGTATGGGGAGTATAATGTGGGCAATTGAGAACAGTAAAAGAGAGACTGTGACCACGCCAGTCCCAGCAAAATCAGACCCAGAGACCATGAAGGCATGTACATTAGACAAAGATACATATGAGGTACCTGAGAAGAAAAGTGAAACGGAATGTTCTTTGGAAAATAGTACAATGTCGATAGAAACATTGGATCCTATATTCGAGACCATACATATGGGAGAATTTGGGGGTAATAAACAAGGTTCTGCAATGTCTGGGGGAAGATTTAAAATTCCAAAGAAGAAAAGCCCAAATGAAGGACAACGGCAAGACAATGACAGTCCACCGACATGGTGTGCACCACCAGATGAAAACTCTGACAATTCACCCAACCCTAGTGAACAGCAAGCTGCTAATGAGGATCTATCCACGGGATGTGAGACGAGTGATGACAGCATCCCACTTCCCATGCAAAAGGTGCAAGGTGACAGACCTCGCTTAGTGCGTACCGAGGCACTCAACGATCACGGTGGGAACACTGACGACTGCGGTGGCGGCGCACCGCTTCCACCCTCGATGGCTCGAGCCTCTCCACTGGTCGGTGCATTCCTGCATGTTCCGACTCCAGAAGTGCAGCTTCAGGGAATCTCGGCTGCCTCCAGTGAACCTGTTGGGACTCCGGACGGGGAGCATCGACGGAAGGCAGACCGGACTCCAGATGGGGAGCAGCCAAGCGTCGACTCTGATTCGCGCACGCCAGACCTTGCTCCGGATGGGCGGTGTCGCGGCCTCGGTGATGGCACGCTCAGGGTGACGGCGGATGCCACGGCAACAGGGAATGGATCGCGTGGCAGTCCCACTGGGTCGGCAGTGGCGACCAGCACCGGCGGTCCAAGACGGACACACCAATTCGTGCCATCGCCAGACGTTGATGCGAGCAACAATTCTCTCTCCAAGGCGACATGCTTCGACGTTTCTCTGCGGAGTCGCCCTTCCGGCACAGCAGGTGGCCGGAACCAGCGTGCACGGTCTCGGCCAACTTCTACATCTGGCACAGTCATCGCCTTGCATGACATTAGTGATGGTGCTTCTTCGATAGCAACGACCCATCGGCTACAAGATGCCGTCCACCACAAACATAAAAAGAAAAAAGACTCCACCTTGTTCCTAACTACAGTGACATCTCAGCACATAGAAATACACGAAGGAACTGTGTTACAGGCTGTTAGAACGCGCTACAATATTCACCTGGCCAGCAAAAAAACTTAGTAAACCAAACCACAGCCAAGGCAACACTAACAAAGATGTTGAATGTTATATTTGCACGAATGAAAAACCAAGCACTGCACGAAGTACAACAAATGGAAAAATAGAGACTTCGGCAACAGCATCACCTCCAACAGTCCAATGTGAACCAGTGTGAAACCAAATCTCCACAGCTGAACCGGCTTGAGGACCAGCCTATTCTTGAGGCGGTCACCCATTAGACTGGACTTATAACGCTGTTCATACGTTCAAAAAGTTAAACACTTCTGTATTATAACCTGTTGTTGTTTATCGTTCCAGATATCGTCTGACCGGACCACTGTTCAAGTTTTTTTTTTCTCGCATTCATGTTTTGTTATGGTACAACCTTGTTAGTGTGACGCACCCGACATCGCTCCATGTAAATAGTTACGTCATATACACACGCTGTACACAACACACACACACACTCTTAGTTGCACTCACGACACGATTATATTTATAACCACGTAGGCACATATCTTTGTAAAAAGGGGGGATGTCATGATATTCAAACACACACATCATGATGGACACACCAACAGACAAATCAGAACACACAACACCACAACCAATCACAGACAAAGACAGGAAACATATAAAAGCACAAACACGACACCTGGTGGACAGTATTAGCTGGAGACGAGGACAAGGACAGACATGCGACACGACACACTCAGGGAGACAGCACGTGCAGAGTATCCAGAACGAACTGTTTATAAGAGTTAAAATAAAATAGAGTTGTACCACATACAACTGTGTTGGCTCATCTGTGCACCAGAGCACCCAACACCACAAGACACACTGGCTGGGATTCTGCAATACGGCGGGTAAGTGTTGACGTCGACGTAAACACCGGAGTGTTTCATGCCGGCATCAATGGGCCTCCTGGCCCAGCGATTCCGTGGCCCACACGGGGCCTGCAATGCCGGCCGTGGATCCGTGCATGCGCGTGGCAGCCGCTTCCTTGCCGGGCCCGCGCAATGTGGCGGAGCCACACAGCGCGCTGGTGCGGAAGAAGGTAGGCCCCCCCCTCGGATCGCGCGCACCAGCTGATCGGTGGCCCTCGATCACGGGCTTGGCCGTCATTGAGACCCCCCCGGAATCTGATCTCCCTGACATCCCTACCAGGACGGCCACCGCGGCCGTGAGCCCGAGCTTCCGCCTGGTGGAACCATGTTAGAACTACGCCGGCGGGAACGTGGCCAGTCGAATGCGGAGAATCGCCGCGGGGGCCTCTTTCAATGCCCCCCCGACCGGCGCCGCATCGATCGCGCGTGCACGACTGGCGGTGACTCTCCAGTCGCCCGAGAATCACATCCCGGCGTCGGTACCAACGACATAGGTAAGAGTAGGGACGGGGTTTTAAAACAGGAATTTACGGAGCTAGGGTGGAAGCTGAGAGCCAGGACAAACCATGTTGTCATCTCTGGTTTGTTGCCGGTGTCACGAGATAGCGAGTTGAGGAACAGGAAGAGAGTGCAGATAAACACGTGGCTGCAGGGATGGTGTAGGAGGGAGGGTTTCAGTTACGTGGATAATTGGAGCACATTCTGGGGAAGGTGGGACCTGTACAAACAGGACGGCTTGCACCTGAACCAGAGGGGCACCAATATCCTGGGAGGGAAATTTGCTACTGCTCTTCGGGGGAGTTCAAACTAATTTGTCAGGGGGATGGGAAAACGAGCTGTAGTCCAGAAGCCAGTGTTGAGAGTAATGAGGTACTGAGGAGGGTATCAAGGTCGCAGGAGTGTACCGGCAGGCAAGAAGGTGGGCTGAAGTGTGTCTACTTTAATGCAAGGAGCATCCGGAATATGGTCGGTGACTTGGAGCGTGGATTGGTACTTGGGACTTCGATGTTGTGGCCATTACGTAGACATTGCTGGACCTTTGGCTTTGATTTTTATGTCATCATTGGCTACAGGAATAGTGCCAGAGGACTGGAGGACAGCAAATGTGGTCCCTTTGTTCAAAAAGGGGAGCAGAGACAACCCCGGCAACTATAGACCGGTGAGCCTCACGTCTATAGTGGGTAAAGTCTTGGAGGGGATTATAAGAGACAAGATTTATAATCATCTAGATAGGAATAATATGATCAGGGATAGTCAGCATGGCTTTGTGAAGGGTAGGTCATGCCTCACAAACCTTATTGAGTTCTTTGAGAAGGTGACTGAACAGGTAGACGAGGGTAGAGCAGTTGATGTGTATATGGATTTCAGCAAAGCGTTTGATAAGGTTCCCCATGGTAGGCTATTGCAAAAAATACGGAGGCGATACTAAAGTCGGTGGTGTTGTCGATAGTGTGGAAGGATGTAGCAGGTTACAGAGGGATATAGATAAGCTGCAGAGCTGGGCTGAGAGGTGGCAAATGGAGTTTAATGTAGAGAAGTGTGAGGTGATTCACTTTGGAAGGAATAACAGGAATGCGGAATATTTGGCTAATGGTAAAGTTCTTGAAAGTGTGGATGAGCAGAGGGATCTAGGCGTCCATGTACATAGATCCCTGAAAGTTGCCACCCAGGTTGATAGGGTTGTGAAGAAGGCCTATGGAGTGTTGGCCTTTATTGGTAGAGGGATTGAGTTCCGGAGTCGGGAGGTCATGTTGCAGCTGTACAGAACTCTGGTACGGCCGCATTTGGAGTATTGCGTACAGTTCTGGTCACCGCATTATAGGAAGGACGTGGAGGCTTTGGAGCGGGTGCAGAGGAGATTTACCAGGATGTTGCCTGGTATGGAGGGAAAATCTTATGAGGAAAGATTGATGGACTTGAGGTTGTTTTCGTTGGAGAGAAGAAGGTTAAGAGGAGACTTAATAGAGGCATACAAAATGATCAGGGGGTTGGATAGGGTGGACAGTGAGAGCCTTCTCCCGCGGATGGATATGGCGGGCACGAGGGGACATAACTTTAAACTGAGGGGTAATAGATATAGGACAGAGGTCAGAGGTAGGTTCTTTACGCAAAGAGTAGTGAGGCCGTGGAATGCCCTACCTGCTACAGTAGTGAACTCGCCAACATTGAGGGCATTTAAAAGTTTATTGGATAAACATATGGATGATAATGGCATAGTGTAGGTTAGATGGCTTTTGTTTCGGTGCAACATCGTGGGCCGAAGGGCCTGTACTGCGCTGTATTGTTCTATGTTCTATGTTCTATGTTCTATGGTTAGAACAGGGACAGGAATTGTTGTTGGAGGTATAAATGTTTCAGTAAGAGTAGGGAAGGTGGTAAAACAGGTGGAGTAGCATTGTTAATCAAGGATAGTTTAACGGCTGCAGAAAGGCAGTTCTAGGGGGATCTGCCTACTGAGGTAATATGGGCTGAAGTTAGAAATAGGAAAGGAGCGGTCACGTTGTTAGGAGTTTTGTATAGGCCCCCAAATAGTAATAGAGATGATGAGGAAGAAATTGTAAAGCAGATTATGGATAGGTGTGGAGGTCTCAGGGTAGTTGTCATGGGTGACTTTAACTTTCCAAATATTGATTGGAACCTCCATAGGTCGAACAGTGCAGATGGGGCAGTTTTGTACCGTGTGTGACACAATATGTGGATAGGCCGACGAGGTGTGGCTACATTGGATTTGGTACTGAGTAATGAACCGGGCCAAGTGTTCGATTTGTTTGTGGGAGAGCACTTTGGAGATAGTGACCACAATTCGGTGTCTTTCACTATTGCAATGGAGATTATTGGGCCATACGGCAGGGGGTTTATAATTGGGGGAGGGTAATTATGATGCAATTAGGCAAGAATTAGGGAGCATAAGATGGGAACAGAAACGGTCAGGGAACGGCACAAATGAAAAGTGGAGCTTGTTCAAGGAACAAATACTGCATGTCCTTGATAGGTATGTCCCTGTCAGGCAGGGAGAAAATGGCCGTGTGAGGGAACCATGTTTCACAAAAGGGGTTGAATGTCTTGTCAAGCGGAAAAAGGAAGCGTATGTAAGGATGAGAAAACAAGGTTCAGTTGGGCCACTTGAGGGTTACAAGGTAGCGAGGAATGAGCTAAAAAAGGGCTTAGGAGAGCCAGTAGGGGGCATGAGAAGTCCTTGGCGGGTCAGATCAAGGAAAACCCCAAGGCTTTTTACTCTTATGTGAGAAGAAAAAGAATGACCAGGGTGAGGTTAGGGCTGGTCAAGGACTGCAGTGGGAACTTGTGCATGGAGTCAGAAGAGATAGGAGAGGTATTGAATGAATACTTTTCTTCGGTATTCACCAAGGAGAGGGGCTATGTTTTTGAGGATGACAGTGTGATACAGGCGGGTAGGCTGGAGGAGGTAGATGTTCTAAGGGAAAATGTATCAGCAATTTTGAAAAACCTGAGGGTTGACAAGTCCCCTGGGCCAGATGGGATATATCCGAGGATCCTTTGGGAGGCAAGGAATGACATTGAAGAGCCTTTGGCTTTGATCTTTGGGTCCTCACTGTACACGGGGATAGTGCCAGAGGACAGGAGAGTGGCGAATGTTGTTCCTCTGTTCAAGAAAGGGAATCAAAATGACCTTGGTAATTATAGGCCAGTTAGTCTTACTTTGGTGGTCGGTAAGTTATTGGAAAGGGTCCTGAGGGATAGGATTAATGACCATTTGGAAAGACGCAGCTTAATCCGGGATAGTCAACACGGATTCGTAAAGGGTAAGTCTTGCCTCACAAATTTGATTGAATTCTTTGAGGAGGTAACTAAGTGTGTCGACGAAGGTAGTGCAGTTGATGTCGCATACATGGATTTCAGTAAGGCGTTTGATAAGATTCCCCATGGTCGGCTCATGAAAAAAGTAAGGAGGTGTGGGATAGAGGGAAATTTGGCCAATTGGATAAGTAACTGGCTATCACACAGAAGACAGAGGGTGGTGGTGGATGGAAAATTTTCTGACTGGAGACCAGTTACCAGCGGTGTACCACAGGGATCAGTGCTGGGTCTACCGTAATTTGTGATTTTTATAAATGACTTGGAGGAGGGGGCTAAAGGGTGGGTCAGTAAATTTGATGATGACACCAAGATTGGTGGAGTAGTGGATGAGGTGGAGGGCTATTGCAGGCTGCAAAGAGACATTGATAGGATGCAGAGCTGGGCCGAAAAATGGCAGACGGAGTTTAACCCTGATAAGTGCGAGGTGATTCATTTTGGTAGAAAAATTTGAATGCGGATTACAGGGTCAACGGCAGGGTTCTGAGGAATGTGGAGGAACAGCGAGATCTTGGCGTTCATGTCCACAGATCTCTGAAGGTTGCCACTCAAGTGGATAGAGCCGTGAAGAAGGCCTATAGTGTGTTAGCGTTTATTAACAGGGGGCTTGAGTTTAAGAGCCGTGGGGTTATGCTGCAACTGTACAGGACCCTGGTGAGACCACATTTGGAGTATTGTGTGCAGTTTTGGCCACCTCATCATAGGAAGGATGTGGAAGCATTGGAAAGGGTGCAAAGGAGATTTACCAGGACGCTGCCTGGATTGGAGGGTAGGTCTTATGAAATGAAATGAAAATCGCTTATTGTCACAAGTAGACTTCAAATGAAGTTACTGTGAAAAGCCCTTAGTCGCCACATTCCGACACCTGTTCAGGGAGGCTGTTACGGGAATTGAACCGTGCTGCTGGCCTGCCTTGGTCTGCTTTCAAAGCCAGCGATTTAGCCCTGTGCTAAACAGCCTCTGAGGAAAGGTTGAGGGAGCTACGGCTTTTCTCATTGGAGCGAAGTGTTAAGTAATGGGTTAAGAGACGTTAAGCCTTGGAGAGGCGGTGGATATGGCCTTTTATATAAGTCAGATATTGACAGAAATTTTGGGATTAGGGGATTTGGGTAATATACCTATTGACTGTCACATTGACAATAAATCTCTGGGAAAATGTGCACTCTACAAAATGTGTCAATGAAAAGAGGTTACGGATAGACATCGCAAGTTTGAAGCAGATGTTGGACAGAGGGGAAATAACAAAAATTAAATGGGTCGACAGTAGCTATCAACTGTCAGACTGTTTTACGAAAAGAGGGGCGAGTTCACAGAAACTTTTGGATATTGTTAATGAAGGGTGCTTGTTTCTGTGACTTTTTTTTTTTCTCGTCCAAACAAAAAAAATCTGAAAAAATCATGTGTGTGTTTCAAGTTTCTTGAAATTTTGTTTTCACTTAATTATTTTTTTCTCCATGGAAGGGGAGACTTAAGTAATGGGTTAAGAGACATTGCAATTAGCTGTCTCATTTATGTTAAGTATCCATTAATTGACATTGATATGTAAAGGGGCTTCAGATGGCCTCTGTCAGGTGATGTATAGTTAGAGTTTTGTGCAAAGTCTGTTGGAATGAAATAAATGTGCGTTGGTGAAAAAGGAACAGAACTTTAGACTCTTCATATCACAGCAACTAAAACGTCTAACACGAAGGAGGATGAGAGGCGACTTAATAGAGGTTTATAAGATGATGAGGAGGATAGATAGAGTGGACGTTCAGAGACTATTTCCTCGGGTGGATGTAGCTGTTACAAGGGGGCATGACGATAAGGTTTGGGGTGGGAGATATAGGAGGGATGTCCGAGGTCAGTTCTTTACTCAGAGAGTGGTTAGAGCCTGCTGTGATAGTGGAGTCGGACACTTTAGGAACTTTCAAGCGGTTATTGGATAGGGACATGGAGCAGACCAGAATGACAGGGAGTGGGATAGCTTGATCTTGGTTTCGGACAAAGTTTGGCACAACATTGAGGGCCAAAGGGCCTGTTCTGTGCTGTACTGTTCTATGTTCTACGTTCTACTAGTCACTTTCCTGTTAGAACCCGGGTTCGATTCTGACCTAAGGTGACTGTCTGTGTGGAGTTTGCACATTCCCCCCTTGTCTGTGTTGGTTTCCTCCGGGTGCTCCGGTTTCCTCCCACAGTCCAAAGATGTGCAGGTTAGATGGATTGGCCATGTTTAATTACCCCTTAGTGTCCAAAAAAGGATGGTGGGGTTAAGAGCTTACGAAGATAGGGTGGATGCGTGAGCCTCGGTGGGGTGCTCTTGCAGAGGGTCGGTGCAAACTCGATGGGCCAAATGGCCTCCTTCTGCACTGTAATGATTCTATTTCTAAGACCAATTATGTGGATAATTTTGGCTTTACTGTTTCGGCAGTAGGCGCATTGCCTATGGAAACAGTAATTTTCATTGAGTTCAATAGACATAAGAATTTGATTGCTTCTATAATGAGTGGACAATTCACCCCAGTGTACAAGCTAAACGGTGAATAAGAAAATTATCCTGGCAGTTTTTAGGTCATAGGGAATATTGGACCCGGTTGTGCGAATGTAATTTCGTACCAATTTAAATTTATAAATTGCATTCTTATTTACATAATTCTTTAATAAAACTTACAGTCATTTGGAAGTATAGAAGTTAGTTTATTTGCAATGGTCTTTTCTTGATTTGAGGATGGCAGCATATTGGACTGTAACAAAATTTATTTCTAGAGGGCTAGAATTGATAAGTAGAGACGTTACGCTAAACCTGCAGTGAATCTTTGTTTTTTTTTAAATGTATTTTATTACAAACATGTATCAAAACAGTTACAGGAAATAAACATCCCGGGAAACATGCTTCCCTGCAAGAAAAATAGAGTCTGTACAAATTTTCCCCCTTTTTCCCCCACCCACCTGCGACAAAAAGCTACTCAAGCACAGTCACAAACATCCCCCACCTTTACTCAACCCCCTCTGCTAAACCGCTTAACTCATACTTTATCTTCTCTAACCGCAAGAAGCCCATCAGGTCACCCAACCAGGCAGCTACCACCGGTGGCGATGCCGACCGCCACTCCAGCAAAATTTGCCGCCGTGCAATCAGAGGGCGAAGGCCACAACATCGACCTTCCTTCTCTCCATGAGCTCCGGCTTCTCTGAAACCCCAAATATCACCACCAAAGGGTCCGGGTCCACCTCTTCCTTCACTACACTGGCTAAGATCGCGAACACTCTCGCCCAGAATCTTCCCACTTTTTTGTAACCACAAAACATTTGCGCATGATTTTCTGGCCCCTGCCTACACGTCTCACACTCATCTGCTACCCCCTGAAAGAACCCACTCATTCTTGCCCGAGTCATATGCACTCTGTGCACCACCTTAAATTTTATCAGGCTCATCCTTGCACAAGAGGAGGTCCCGTTTACCTTTCGTAGTGCCTCACTCCATACTCCCCAGTTGATCTCCCCTCCCAAATCCGCTTCCTGTTTCTCCTTGATCTTCACCACCCGCTCACCTCCCTGCTTCCCCAGCCACTTGTATATATCCCCAATTCTTTCCTCCACTTCCACATCCGGAAACAATAGTCGCTCAAGCAGAGTGTATCCCGGCAACCCTCCAGACCTTTTGCGCAAAGTCTCTAGCCTGCAGATACCTGAACTCACTCCTCCTCGGCAACTCTACCTTCTCCCTTAGCTCCTCCAAACTGGCCAAATCTTCCTCCAAATACAAATCCCTCACCTTGACCAGCCCCACTTCCCTACACCTCCTGCATACACTATCCATCCCCCCTGGCTCAAACTCATGATCGTCGCACAGCGGGGTTAGCACCAACATCCCTTCCACCCTAAAATGCCTCCTCAGCTGGTTCCATATCTTCGCCATGGACTGCACTACTGGGCTCTCTGAATACCGACTCGGAGCCATTGGCAATGCTGCCGCCACCATAGCCCTCAAACTAGACCCCTTACAAGATTCCTCCTCCATCCTAACCCACTCTACACCTTCTCCTTCCCACCACCGCCGCACCTTGTCCAAATTCACCGCCCAATAATAATGAAGCAGGTTCGACAACGCCAACCCCCCTGCTGCCTCTGCCTCTGTAGCAGGGTCCGCCCCACCCTCGGCATCTTCCTCACCCATACAAAGTCTGAGATGATCGTGTCCACTTAAAGATCGGGAGAGCCTGAAAGAGAACCTCGGCAGAATATTCATTTTCACCACTTGGACCCTCCCCACCAACATTAAGTGCAGTGAACCCCACTTCTTAAGATCCTCTTTGGCTTCCTCCACTAGCTTTGTTAAGTTCTACTCATGGTGCCCCGTCCATTCCCTCACTACCTGAATCCCCAAATACCTAAACCTATCCTTCGCTACCGTAAATGACATCCTCCCTAAATTAGCTGTCCCAGCTCATTCACCGGGAATACCTCACTTTTCCCTCCATTCAGTTTGTACCCTGAGAACCAACCGAACCTCCCCAGCAGGCCCATAATCCTTCCCATACTCTCCAACGGATCTGAAACATACAGCAAGAGGTCATCGGCATAGAGTGACACCCAATGCTCCCTCTGTCCCCATATAATCCTCCGCCACTCCGCCGACCCCCTGAAAGCCATCAGCAATGGCTCTATGGCCAGCGCAAACAGCTGGGTGTGTGCTGAGGAGTGTGGAGCATTCTAAAATATAGGTGTAAAAACCTTTGACAACTTTGAATGTCATTATTAGATGCTTTATTGTACATACATGTGTTTTAAATGTGGGTATTCATCATGGGGATCTGTTCTGCAAACGTAAGTTGACTCTTACTTTAACCAGAATTGTGTAATTGTTGTCATACATTACTTTTCCAATTGTCAAAAGTGTCATAATGCATTAAAACGTGTAAAAGAAAATGTCCTGATGGCCTCTGCTGTCATGTTTTGTCCAATGTTAGGGCAGCACGGTGGCGCAGTGGTAGCACTGCAGTCTCACGGCGCCGAGGTCCCAGGTTCGATCCTGGCTCTGGGTCACTGCCCGTGTGGAGTTTGCACATTCTCCCCATGTTTGCGTGGGTTTTGCCCCCACAACCCAAAGATGTGCAGGGCAGGTGGATTGAACATGCTAAATTGCCCCTTAATTGGAAAAAATGAATTGGGTACTCTAAATTTTAAAAAAATGTTTTGTCCAATGTTATAAATAAATTGACATTTCTGGCTGCAAGAGGGCCCAGTTTGGGGGTGTCTTTGCCTTTTGCTCCGGGAGAGTAGTCTTCAAACCCGGTGGTTGTCTCCACTTTACAAATATGGAGGTAACTCCAGCAGCATTTGAAGGTGGCATCAACGTCTAGGAGGGCCCTATTTGTATCATAGAATTTACAGTGCAGAAGGAGGCCATTAGGCCCATCGAGTCTGCACCGACTCTACCCAAGGTCAACACCTCCACCCTATCCCTATAACCCAGTAACCCCACCCAACACTAAGGGCAATTTTGGACACTAAGGGCAATTTATCATGTCCAATCCACCTAACCTGCACATCTTTGGACTGTGGGAGGAAACCGGAGCACCTGGAGGAAACCCACGCACACACGGGGAGGATGTGCAGACTCCGCACAGACAGTGACCCAAGCCGGAATTGAACCTGGGACCCTGGGCTGTGAAGCAATTGTGCTATCCACAATGCTACCGTGCTGCCCCCACTTATTCGAACCTGTGAAGTTGGATGCCAGATTTGGGGGTGGAAGGATTTATTTTTGGAGGGGCTGTTTGCCAGCCTGCAGGAGCTGAAAGAAAAAGTCAGGCTCTTGTGGTCGGACGAGCTTAGGTACCTCCAGGTTTGGAATTTTGTTCGGACATTTCTGACATTTCCGGTGGTGCCAACTTCAACCTTGGTGGATAGGGTTCTTTCATGTTCAGGGTTGGAAGAGGGGAGTACACCCGGCATCTATGGAAGGTTTTGGGGGAAGAGTCAGCCTCAGTGGAGGGGGTGAAGTCCAAATGATAGGAGGAGTTGGGATTCATGCTGGATGAGGAGGTGTGGAGTGAGTACTTCCACAGGGTGAAACCTACGTCATCATGTGCGAGGTTGAATCTGATCCAGCCTCAGGTAGTGTTTAGGATGCTCCTCATCAAGGCCAGAATGAGTTGTTCCATTGAGAGGATTGAGGATAGGTGTGAGCGCTGCAAGAGGGCCTGCAAACTACACACACATGTTCTGGTCCTGTCCCAAGCTTGAGGGTTTCTGGGTCTCTTTTTTCAGCACCATATCGGCAATTCTGCATATTGAACTGGAGCTCTGTCCTTTAGTGGCTATATTTGGGGTGTGAACCATGCCGGAGTTGTGGGCGGGGGCGGATGCCTTGGCATTCGTCTCGCTAGTTGCTCGGAGGTGCATCCTCCTGAGTTGCTACCTAGCGCCTCGGCATCACTAGGTGACTTAATGTAGTTTTTGCACCTTGAGAAGGTCAAATATACTGTGGGGGTCAATTGAAGGATTCTACCGTAGATGGCAACCGTTCATATTGTACTTTAAGGAATTAGTCATTGTTAGCTGTTAGAAGCGGGTAGGGGAAAAGTGAGGGGGTTTCCTAGACTATTGTTTTTATAGTTTAGTTTGCTGTTGTTTGTAATTTTTGGACTTTCTATATAAATGATAAGAGTTTAAATGAAATATTTTAAAGAAAAGAATTAAGTGATGTTGGTTATGTCTTCATTTCTGTTCTGTGTCATCGGTTGCAGAATATTTTTATCCTATTTTCTTACCTTTTCTCTTTTAAAGGTCCTAATGCTTGTGGGAATGTGTACATTTACATGTTTGGAGGGAGTGGGGGGCACCACGTCTGACTTTACCACGTCATCAGTACAATTTCTAGGTGGAAGCCGTGATGCATTTATGACGGGATACCTTTGCATGACCCTGAGCAATGTTTCTGTGAGATGATTGTCATGGCATGACAAGAGAAGAGATGGGTCAGCACTTAAAGGGGCGGACGCACATAATGAGCAAATCCTCTACTAGAAGCCTCAACCAACCAAGGGGATATAAAAGTGTTTGAGTTGAAACTGGATGAGAGACGATGATTTCTCCATCAGAAAAATGCCCCTCACTATCCCAGGGACTACTGCCAAGCGTTATCTGTGGTTCCAAATAGCACCCATCAGAGGGAAAGGTGATAAGGAACAAGCTCCACCTGTGCAAAACATTTTGTTGAAGGGGGCAATCGAAGCTCGCTGCAATCTTACTTGCGGAGTTAGGGTAGAAAAATTCAGCAGGAAAGTAGTGTTATGCCTTCATCCTCACCACTATTTATCGTAACAATGAGGATTATAACTGTTTCTGTTTTTATTCAAGATTTGCATATCAGTAAATGTAGATACTGGAGATTACAGATAGCAGAGACTCTGGGTGATTTTTTTTTATCCTTCCCTAGTTTAACGGTAGTGCTCTTATGCACCTTTCATGAGATGAATAGTACCTGAATATTGATGAATGCTTGCCAAATCAGGAAATTGTTAAATGGAGTTAAATTGCATTGTTGAGTCATGGATTTTGACAACTTTTGTGTGTGAAATAATTAACAAAATAAAATTAAAATTGCCCTTTATGTGTTCTCGATTGTTCACACCATTCTTTATTCTTGCAGATATACAATCAAGTACAGGATGGGGAATCACTTACTGCGGACAATGTAATCAGTTTTATGAAAAAGAAGTACCCACGAGTTGATGTTCAAAACATCTTGGGTGTTGATTCTGAATTTGATGATCAAAGGATGGTGAGTAGTACAAGTGCTGGTTTTAAGTTATACTGATGTCTCTTATTACATTGGGCTGGATTTAAAGGAAAGCCCAAATATACAGTTTTTAATATGCTTTGCAAGTTCCTCACAAGTTATAATTTTATGTCCCATGTTATGATCCCCATGGAGACTAATAAACCAAAGAACCACATTTACTGAATGAATCCTCCCATGACAAAGCCAATGGAAAAGATTTTACTTTTTATAACTATTACTATAACTATTATTTTATAACCAAATCAAAATCAATGTAAATTAAACATGAATTGACAAACACATTGGATTCAATATAAATTATAAATTGCTCATTAAATAGAAGAATAGAAAATAGGAACAGGAGTAGGTCATTTGGCCCTTTGAGTCTGCTCCACCCTCTGTCACAAAGTCATACTCACGTGCTCTTCCCATATCCTTGACAATTTGGAATCTAGATTGTCTATTTCCATCTTAAATATATTCAGTGACTTGGCCTCCAGCCTTCTGTGGTGGAGAATTTCACAGGTTCACCGCCCTCTGGGTGAAGATGTTTCTCTGCATCTCGGTTCTTAATCCTTGGCCAACAGCAGTACCCGACCAACCCAAAATGCATCAGCATCAAGATGACCACACGTCTGGAGATCCTCCTCAACTCTGATAACAACTGTCTTAATGGTGTTGATCCATCAATATCACCTTCAAGTCACAAAACAGCTGCAGAAATCTTCACAGAAATTCTTCAACCTATCTGTACTGCACCACTAGCTCAAAGCGCTCTTTGTATTCAAAGAGAAAATACTGGAAAATCTCAGCAGGTCTGGCAGCATCTGTAGGGAGAGAAAAGAGCTGTCTCAATACATCTTAAATGATGCTATCATGCCCGCCTCTACCACCTTCGCCGGCAATGCGTTTCAGGCACCCACCACCCTCTGCGTAAAGAACTTTCCACGCATATCTCCCTGAAACTTTTCCTCTCTCACCTTGAACTCGTGACTCCTAATAATTGAGTCCCCCACTCTGGGAAAAAGCTTCTTGCTATCCACCCTGTCTATACCTCTCATGATTTTGTAGACCCCAATGAGGTCCCCCCTCAACCTCTGTCTTTCTAATGAAAATAATCCTAATCTACTCAACCTCTCTTCACAGCTAGCACCCTCCATACCAGGCAACATCCTGGTGAACCTCCTCTGCACCCTCGCCAAAGCATCCACATCATTTTAATAATGTGGAGACCAGAACTGTACGCAGTATACCTTCAGGGTACAATGGACCTGAACACCCAGATCTCTCTGTACATCAATTTTCCCCAGGGCATTTTTCATATAGTTCACTCTTGAATTGGATCTTCCAAAATGCATCACCTCGCATTTGCCCGGATTGAACTCCATCTGCCATTTTTCTGCCCAACTCTCCAATCTATCTATATTCTGCTGTATTCTCTGACAGTCCTCTTCACTATCTGCTACTCCACCAATCTTAGTGTCATCTGCAAACTTGCTAATCAGACCACCTATACCTTCCTCCAGGTCATTTATGTATATCACAAACAACAGTGGTCCCAGCACGGATCCCTGTGGAACACCACTGGTCACAGTTCTCCATTTTGAGAAACTCCCTTCCACTACTACTCTCTGTCTCCTGTTGCCCAGCCAGTTCTTTATCCATCTAGCTAGTACACCCTGGACCCCATGAGACTTCACTTTCTCCATCAGCCTACCATGGGAACCTTGTCAAATGCCTTACTGAAGTCCATGTATATGACATCTAGAGCCCTTCCCTCATCAATCAACTTTGTCACTTCCTCAAAGAATTCTATTAAGTTGGTAAGACATGACCTTCCCTGCACAAAACCATGTTGCCTATCACTGATAAGCCCATTTTCTTCCAAATGGGAATAGATCCTATCCCTCAGTATCGTCTCCAGCAGCTTCCCTACCACTGATGTCAGGCTCACCATTCTATAATTACCTGGAATATCCCTGCTACCCTTCTTAATCAAGGGGACAACATTAGCAATTCTCCAGTCCTCCGGTACCTCATCCGTGTTCAAGGATGCTGCATAGATATCTGTTAAGGCTCCAGCTATTTCTTCTCTCACTTCCCTCAGTAACCTGGGATAGATCCCATCTGGACCTGGGGACTTGTCCACCTTAATGCCTTTTAGAATACCCAACACATCCTCCCTCCTTATGCCGACTTGACCGAGAGTAATCAAACATCTATCCCTAACCTCAACATCCGTCATGTCCCTCTCCTCGGTGAATACCGATGCAAAGTACTCGTTAAGAATCTCACCCATTTTCTTTGACTCCACGCATAACTTTCCTCCTTTGTCCTTGCGTGAGCCAACCCTTTCTCTAGTTAACCTCTTGTTCCTTATATATGAATAAAAGGCTTTGGGATTTTCCTTAACCCTGTTTGCCAAAGATATTTCATGACCCCTTTTCGCCCTCTTGACTCCTCGTTTCAGATTGGTCCTACATTCCCGATATTCTTCCAAAGCTTTGTAGCCACTTAAATTGGCCAACTCCCGATTCAAAATGGCGAACGGCAAAGGCTGATGGGAAAGTCAGCCAACAAGACAAAACCCAGCAGCTGCGTATTTACCTCTGCAAAAACCAGACAACATCGATACCAGCGGTCATCAGCATAACAAAGTGAACAGCCATCTGCATACTGATGAGCAATCCCCGGGAACAATAAGCAACATTTTGACACACAAAGCAAAGCCAGACTACTCGGCGCCAGCAGGAGCCAAAGCAGAGGAGGTGAACGAGCACCTCAAGACCGCCCATCGATCAGGGAACCGCTCCAGTATTGGAGAAAATCGAACCAAGCGATTGGGACAAAGTCCAATCACTTGGGACCAGGTGCAGGGTCCGCCCCGAAAGGTGGGAAGCCCCTGGGGACTATAACAATTGAGCCCCAAGTTGAAATCGCTCTCTTCTCCACTTCTTCTCCACCTCTTCGCTCTCTTCACGCTCTTCTTCCTGCCCGGGTCACCCAGCAACAACGAACCAACATTGACCGTGACCGGTGCAGTGACTCCAGTGATCATCGAACTCGGAAGTCTTAATTCAACGCTCGCTACGAGCTAGGCGCTCCTAACTACCAATCCGTACCAAGTTCGAATCCCGCAGACTCAGAACCCGAACAAAAGGCTGTGGGCCAGTTCAAAGTTAAGTATAGGCCTGTTAGTTGTAGAAGTAGCTTAGACGTAGAATTTGTGCATGAGTAGCGATTACTGTGTATAATAAATGTGCTTTGATTTAAATCGTACTAATTGGATTGGATTATTGATCATTACTCGGACTTGAACCTCGTGGCGGTATCATAAAGATACCTGGCGACTCGAGAGCAAAGGTAATAAAACAGAGCAATTGAACCAAGGAGAAAATTAGCAACATTATTTGGCGACATCCTGACGGGACCCGATCTAGAAGTGGAAAACCACTCCGGGAGAACCCAAGAATTTGAATTAGAGATCCAATTTGAAACAGAAAACCACAAGTGTTCAAGCAGTTCTGATCAATACTCATAATTCGGAAATGTGTGTATGCATGTGTAACTAACAGGGCGATAAGGTAAAACGGATAGATTTCTTGTTGCAACAAAACTGTCGGAAGTTTGTATTTCGGAAAGTAGCGAAAGCCGTACCCGTATTTACAGCACCGCCTTAATACCCCTGTCCTAAATTTGAAGAGCAGCATTCGGATAGGAAGGATGGCAATGCAGCGCCTAATGAACCCAGAGGAATTTGCGGTCGCAGCGACCAGCAGCAGTAGAGTGGGACAATGTCCCATTTGGGAGGAAGAGATCAGGAAATATCTCAAAGGGAAAGGATGGCCCCTTTGGAATGAATTCTGTGACAACGAGGAATCAGGTCCCGGGAGAAGAGGACATACTTGGTGGGAGAACCTGAGCGAGATCGACAAAAAGAGCTTAGGGAAAGCTCGCAAGCCGATGGCAATTGTGTCCTGCTTGGCACAATTGCGAGGCACAGAGGAGGTCGTTAGGACGCTCCGGAAAGAAGTTGAGGGCATACATCAAATGAGTACGGTCGATGTAAGCGAGGTAGAAAAAGAAAATTTGGAATTGAGAAGGAAGTTGGCAGCAAAAGATGGAGAGGTGGAGGATGCCAAAAGGGCTCACCAGTCTTGTCTGGCGCACTTAAGCAGCTTCCAGTCTCAATACGAAAAGGCCTATCAGGACACGCAACGTGCAGTCCTGGTACGTGAAGAAACAGAAGAGCAGGTAGAAGCGTTACAGAGACAGTGTAGCGATCTCAAGGCAGCATTAAGGGCACTCCATGCTGCCACCACAGAACAAAGACAAAGCACGCTAGATCACGCAAAGTGCCGGAAGCAGATTGCAGAGCTGCAATCGCTGCTTTCAGTTCAGAAAGGTTTCCAGGAAACCTTTGGAGAAAAATTAGATCAGGAAGACGGCCCTGATTGGGAAGAATTGAATGAAACAGCGCAGAGATATGTTCAGGGAACATGTGCGCAGGGAAAGCCACAAAAGAGGAAAGCGCCCCAACCCCCCACAGAGCAGATAGTTCAAGCTCCAATGAACCCAGTAACCACCCACCGCACAGCCAAATCGGACAATGTGGAATTTCTACACTCCACCCCCTTAACAGTGACCCAATTACGGGACGCATGCGATAAGATCACACCGTTCCTCCCCACCTCAGACCCCCACCATTTCTTTGCCACAGTAAAGCATCAGGTGACCATGTACGGCTTGGATGAGCGAGAGCATGTAAAGCTCACGGTTTTAAGTTTAGATCCTTCAGTAGCAGCAGCCCTTCCTGACCCACAGAATGTAGGAGGAGGCACCCTTGCAGAAATGCATACCGCGATCCTGGATGCGATCGGGTATAACCGGGGTGACACCGTAGATGGCCTCAACAAATGTAGGCAAAAGAAATCCGAGCACCCCACAGCGTTTGCTGGACACCTGTGAATCCACTTTGCAGCAGTCTTTGGAGACTTAGACTGTGCCCATTTGTCCCCAGACAACATGGCCAAATGGACCCGCACCCTTATCTCCCATGCCACAGAAACAGGACAGAAAGCTTGCGCGAGTTATGATCTCTCAGAGGAGGCCCATAATGAGAAGTGGGTAGTGAAAAGATTGTCCCGCGCTTGGGAGCAATCTATACGAAGTAAGCCCGCAGTCAAGAATCCCGAGGAAAAGCAGGCCGGAGCAGATATGCAGGCAGTAAAAACACACCAGAACCCCGCATAGGTGAATGAAGGAAAGAACAGCCCCCCACCCAAGTCACAGGAGTGTTACAACTGCGGACAGTTGGGACACTTCGCAAGAGAGTGCAATGCCCCTAAAAAGCCACAGAGAGCCCAGCAGACGGGCACGCTGAGTAAGAAAAAGACAGAGTCCATTCATAGCGTTAGCGCCCGTTCAGATCAGATGGACTTGACCGGAATAGACTGACGGTGTACGGGCTCCCCCAGTTGGGTCTGCGACACCCTTTGGGATAGGTCCGGACAACCGGTAGTTGCAGCGAAAATTCGGGGACAGCCCATCGAATTTCTCTGGGGCACAGGAGGGTCCCGCACCACAATAAATTCCTCCACCCTGTTTCAAAAAGACACGTGGCCCACTACAGCCACGATCACCCTCAGCGGCTTTACAGGCCACTCACAGCAGGGACACATCACAGCCCCCATCCCAATTCAAATCAGTAACATCACCACCAAGCACCCCGTAGTTTTAGTTGACCTGCCCCACACAGCAGAACACATTCTGGGAATCGATTTAATGAATTCCCATAATCTTTCATTCGATCCAGTCAACCAGTGTGTCTGGAAGATGGCAAAATCCGCAAGAGCCCCCGCAACGCTCAACATAGGAGAGTACGCGAACAAAATTAGCGCAGTAGGCGAATTTTGGTTCAACCCGACCACGCTTAGTACGGACAAGCAGGTTAGGGCAGTTCTGCAAGAGAACAGGGCAGCATTCGCGACCCACAAGCATGACTGTGGACGGATGACTGGCTCCATACAAATAACAGGACCTGACCCTAGACCCCCAAAACAGTAAGGATTTCCCCAAGAGGCAGAGGGAGAAATCTCCAAGGTAATAGAAAGCTTATTAGAGCAGGGCGTACTTAGATCAGTAGCCTCCACTAATAATGCCCCAATTTGGCAAGTGAGAAAGCCCGATGGATCATGGCGACTGACCATCGATTACCGGGAACTCAACAAAATCACCCCCGCAGCAGCCCCCACAGTAGCCACAAGTCCCGAGACCATGCTCATGCAGGGACTCAATTCCCGATTCTTTACGGTTTGGGATATCAGTAATGGATTCTGGTCCATTCCATTGGCAAAGGCGTGCCAGTACAAATTTGCCTTCACGTTTAAAGCACAGCAGTACACGTGGACATGCCTGCCACAAGGCTTCCACAACTCCCCCTCCATTTTCCACCGACAGCTGGCAAATGGTTTTGCCAAATTCTCTCGCCCCGAATGTCTGTACAGTATGTAGACGACCTACTACTGCAGACAGACACCAAGGAAGAGCACATTGAGCTTCTGTCCGAACTCCTGGAACTCTTTCACTCAATCGGTTGTAAAGTCAACCCCAAAAAGGCCCAGATTTTGGAAGAAAAGGTGATATATTTGGGAACAATTATCACACATGGTGAATGCGAGATCGAGCATAAAAGGATTGACTCGATTGCTAAATTGCCCCTTCCCCAGAACGTTTCAGCCCTCCGATCGTTTTTAGGACTGGTTGGCTACTGCCGAAACCACATTAACGGTTTTGCCAGCAAGGCAGCACCCCTCTCAGACCTCCTAAAGAAAGGAGCCCCCTGGGAATGGCTTCCGCAGCATACGGATGCTGTGGACTCTTTAAAACAGGCGCTCATAGCAGCCCCCGCACTACAAGTTCCAAACCCACTTTCCCCTTACGCCATAGAGGTAGCAATCACAGACTGCACCCTTTCGGCCGTCCTCCTCCAGGAAGGCACGACCAGTTGAGGCCCGTAGCTTACGCCTCCAGAATTTTAGATGCTGTGGAACAGGGATTTTCAGCCTGTGAGAGGCACCTGCTCGCAGTATTTTGGGCAGTGCAGTATTTTTCATATATTACCGGACTGAACCCCATTACAATTCTCACCGAACACCCCCCCACCCGACTTTTACTGGACGGACGACTCAAGGACGGTACAGTAAGCCAGACTAGAGTAGCTAGATGGACCCTTCTCTTGCAGGGACGGGACATCACTGTTAAACGGACAAAGACGCACACCTTTTTAGCCGACAACTTACAGTACCCCGGAACCCCCCATGAATGTGAAATTATCTCTCCACACCACGACACAGGCCCCTTTATTGCTAAAACACCCCCCAGACAGATAGGTAGTTCAACCCAGAGCCCCCAGCACACGGACACGTGTGAGCTCATAAAGATCTATGTGGATGGATCTTCCACAGTCTTGGATGGGAAGCGCATAACAGGTTGCAGTATATATGTCGAGGACGCGCAGGGACGCTCCCTCACACACGAGAAAGCAGTACAGCAATTAGTTCAACATGTTAAAGCGGCTCAGCTAGCAGCCGCAGTAAAATTGGGCACCAGAAAGAAACAGAGCAAGGCTTGTTTCGACAAGACAGTGCATGCGACTGAGTACAGTATAGGACAGCAAGTTATGCTCTCTGTATATAACCCCAGCACATTCCTGTCCCCCAAATACTCGGGTCCGTACTCCATTGCGGACAAAGTAAGCCCTTCCGTATATAAAATAAAGTACCCCAACGGTAAGACTGCATGGTTCCATATAAACCAGCTGAAGGCATATGGAACACAGTCTAACCACGCACGCCACGTCATGCTCGACGCAGCACACCACACCCCGCCCACATCCAACGTAACCCTACCATCCCCCAACACGTCCATCCCAGCCATGGACTCGACCTCGACTCCACCCCCTAAATATACAATCCACCCCGAAACGCCCACAGACTGCAGCAGCAGAGACAGCGACTGTGACTCGGACGATAGCCACAGCACGCCTCCCTACTATCCCCATGCAACAGGACCCACACCCAGCGATTCCGACTACGATCCGAGTGATCCCTTCATGATCACTTTCCTGAACAAACCCCACCACCGACCACCGAACCACACTGACGACACCGATTCTGTCCCCACACAACTAGACACCAACTATTGGCACCGAGATAACTCGTTCCGACTCGTTCGCAACTACGAGAGCGACCCCACCTCACACCATGCAGACCTTCCAGCCTTGATACACTCAAGAGTTTGGCACCCGGGAGAAGATGACGACCTTGGGTCTGACTCCCAAACCGAGAACCCCTTTGTGACCCTGTTCACAACCGAGAACTGAGGTGTCCAGATGATGTTTTAAAAGGAACCGCTTGGGAGAAGTGGTATCCTTTCTGATGGAACCTGCCGCATGTTTTATGTTGTTTGTAAGTTTGTTAAATGTTTGTATGTCTGACAGGAAAAAAAAATTTCCACGGTCCCACGCCTTTTCGGCCAAAACCTCTGAGGATTTGCCTACAGAGACTCACTATTGCCAGACACTAGTTCAGTGGAACTAGCTTGTCTGCAGAGACTTGTTAAGGTACCAGACGCCCGTTCTTAACTGCCCTTCTGGTTTGAAGGAAAGAACCACTACGGCAGCCCCACCACGATGACTACATTTCTTGCCCGTTCTTGTCGGTTGCTCAGGCAGTGGAGAAACGGCTTGGGACCCGCCCTGCCTGGGAAACCCCCCTCTGGCCAACTACGCTCGGGTAGGGGAGACACGGCATTGGTAGCCGTCCTACCCGGGGTCTCCATCCAACTCTTACCCGTCGCGGCCCACACACACCTCATTTTGGAAATTTTAGTTCAAAAAGTTTTGTTTCGTTTCAGGTAACCCTGAGGTTGCCAACCACATGCTATTTACATCCTGAAACATTTGGATGGTAAATTGGACAGTCTGCGAGACGGCTCGCATTGGTTCATTATTTGGAAGTGTGTCTTGTCCTAAAATTCGGTTTTTGAAAAAGAAAATGAGGGAGTCACACACAGTGACCAATTATAAAGGGAGTAATTGGCACTAAAGGACAGACAGACTATCATACGAGATGTTAAAGAAAGATAGTTACAGACACCATGCTTGTTCCCACAGAAGCTCCAGGACTGGAGAAGAGAAGAAAAGAAAAGAAAAGCCATGAGGACTTCCTCCACATGGATCATCATCTTTATGGACATTTGGTTGCGAGTGAACGCGAACCCCATGACTTCAAGCCCCCCAGCCGTTAATGTTTCACTTCCCCACAGTACCCAGAGCCCAGTCACCAGTGACACCACATCATCTTGGTGTGCCAGGTTCATAACCTGGTACTCTCTGTCATATGTAATAGAAACCTTACTGGTATTGGCGATACTCCGCTGCATTGTGCAGACTATGCGTCTAAGGAAATGGAGAAGGAGAGCCTACAGCGCTCGCACCCGGTATATCGGATCAGATCCTCTATTTTCGGATACGACCAGACCCCCGACCCCCGCGATCTATAATAAAGAGCATTCATTTGCGTTTTTTTTGTAAATAAAGAAATGTAAAGAACTGTTCATGAGCAAATTGTACGATCCTGAGCTTGACTGCCAAGCCAGGAAAAATGTGTATAAACTGCTATGATTTTGTTTGTATGGTTGAGGAAGGTAGAATGATGAAATGTTTAAAGGAGTGTAGTGTATTAAGAATAGTTAGAGGTTCCCAGTTTATTGTTTTGTAATGCATGTCCCTGTTTGACATAGCGCCCTTAGAACTGGCAGTTAAAACATTTTTGCATAGTTATGGTCAGTGTAGAGGCCATGAAGGAAGGTCAGGGAATGGAAAGCAACATAGTTATGTGATCCTTCACGCTTCGCGTTAGGATCACAAGGAGGGAATGTAGCCACTTAAATTGGCCAACTCCCGATTCAAAATGGCGAACGGCAAAGGCTGATGAGAAAGTCAGCCAACAAGACAAAACCCAGCAGCTGCAGGTTTGCTGTGTATTTACCTCTGCAAAGACCAGACAACATCGATACCAGCGGCCATCAGCATAACAAAGTGAACAGCCATCTGCATACTGATGAGCAATCCCCGGGAACAATAAGCAATATTTTGACACACAAAGCAAAGCCAGACTCCTCGGCGCCTGCAGGAGCCAAAACAAAGGAGGTGAACGAGCACCTCAAGACCACCCATCGATCAGGGAACCGCTCCAGTATTGGAGAAAATCGAACCAAGCGATTGGGACAAAGTCCAATCACTTGGGACCAGGTACAGAGTCCGCCCCGAAAGGCGGGAAGCCCCTGGGGACTATAAGAATTGAGCCCCAAGTTCAAATCGCTCTCTTCTCCACTTCTTCTCCACCTCTTCGCTCTCTTCACGCTCTTCTTCCTGCCCGGGTCACCCAGCAACAACGAACCAACATTGACCGTGACCGGTGCAGTGACTCCAGTGATCATCGAACTCGTAAGTCTTAATTCAACGCTCGCTACGAGATAGGCGCTCCTAGCTACCAATCCGTACCAACTTCGAATCCTGCAGACTCAGAACCCGAACGAAAGGCCATTTGTTTCTCTGACCTGGTGGGCCAGTTCAAAGTTAAGTATAGGCCTGTTAGTTGTAGAAGTAGCTTAGACGTAAAATTTGTGCATGAGTAGCGATTACTGTGTATAATAAATGTGCTTTGATTTAAATCTTACTAATTGGTGTATTGGGTTATTGATCATTACTCGGACTTGGACCTCGTGGCGGTATCATAAAGATTCCTGGCGACTCGAGAGCAAAGGTAATAAAACAGAGCAATTGAACCAAGGAGAAAATTAGCAACAGCTTTGTCTGCCTTCAGTTGACTAGACCTTAGGTATGCTTCCTTTTTCCTCTTAGCTAATCTCACAATTTCACCTGTCATCCATGGTTTCCTAATCTTGCCATTTCTATCCCTCATTTTCACAGAGACATGTCTGTCCTGCATTCTAATCAACCGCTCTTTAAAAGCCTTCCACATATCAAATGTGGATTTACCTTCAAACAGCTGCTCCCTATCCACATTCCCCAGCTCCTGCCGAATTTTGGTATAGTTGGCCTTCCCCCAATTTTCTTCCTTTAGGACCACTCTCGTCTTTGTCCATGAGTATTCTAAAACTTATGCAATTGTGATCACTATGCCCAAAGTAATCTCCGACTGAAACTTCAACCACCTGGCCGGGCTCATTCCCCAACACCAGGCCCAGTATGGCCCCTTCCCGAGTCGCACTATTTACGTACTGCTCTAGAAAACCCTCCTGGATGCTCCTTACAAATTCTGCTCCATCTAGACCTCTAACACTAAGTGTATCCCAGTCAATGTTGGGAAAATTAAAATCTCCTATCACCACCACCCTGTTGCTCCTACATCTTTCCATAATCTGTTTACATATTTGTACCTCTATCTCACGCTCGCTGATGGGAGGTCTGTAGTACACCCACAATATTGTTACTGCACCCTTCCTATTTCTGAGCTCTGCCCATATCGCCTCACTGCTCAAGTCCTCCGTAGTGCCCTCCTTCAGCACAGCTGTGATATCCTCTCTGACCAGTAATGCAACTCCCCCACCCCTTTTACCTCCCTCTCTATCCCTCCTGAAGCTTCAATATCCTGGAATATTTAGTTGCCAATCATGCCCTTCCCTCAACCAAGTCTCAGTAAGAGCAATAACATCATACTCCCAGGTCCTAATCCAAACCCTAACTTCATCTGTTTTACCTACTACACTTCTTGCATTAAAACAAATGCACCTCAGACCACCAATCCCTTTGCGTTCATCATCTGCTCCCTGCCAACTCTTCCCCTTAGTCACGCTGACTTCATGATCTAGTTCCTTACAGGCTTTAGTTACTACCTCCTTACTGTCCACTAACCTCCTCATTTGATTCCCATCCACCTGCCACATTAGTTTAAACCCTCCCCAACAGCGTTAGCAAAAGCACCCCCAAGGACATTGGTTCCAGTCCTGCCCAGGTTTAGACCATCCAATTTGTAGTAGTCCCACCTCCCCCACAACCGGTCCCAATGTCCCAAGAATCTGAACCCCTCCCTCCTGCACCATCTCTCAAGACACGCATTCATCCTGCCTATTCTTTCATTTCTACTATGACTACCACATGGCACTGGTAACAATCCTGAGATTACTATCTCTGAGCTCTGACTTTTTAACTTGGCTCCTAACTCCCTAAATTCTGCTTGTAGGACCTCATCCCGTTTTTTACCTATATCATTGGTGCCTATACGCACCATGACAACTGGCTGTTCACCCTCCCCCTTCAGAATGTTCTGCAGCCTATCTGAGACATCCCTGACCCGTGCACTTGGGAGGCAACATACCATTCAGGAGTCTCGTTTTCGACCACAGAACCGCCTATCTACTCCCCTTACAATTGAATCCCCTATGACTATTGCCCTTCCACTCTTTTTCCCGCCCTTCTGTACAGCAGCGCCAGCCACGGTGCCATGAACCTGGCTACTACTGCCTTCCCCTGGTAAGCCATCTCCCCCAACAGTATCCAAAACAGTATACCTGTTTTGGAGGGAGATGACCGCAGGGGACACCTGAACTGCCTTCCTGCTTTTGTCTGTGCCTTTTGGTCGCTGATGATTGCAACCCGTATTGTGCTGCCGGTGCCAATGTGAATCGCGTCAATCTTCTTGTCCAAAATGACAGTCATGTTTCGGAAAAGGTCCACCCAATGTTCGTCTCAAAAAATGCAAGGGTTGAAACCATGAATCCCATCTAATCTAAACTTCCACCATTATTGAATGTTCAAAAGAAATTGTATTAGAACATAATGTTGTCAAGGAGTCAAACACTTCAGATGCAATCCGTTCCATTCATCTAATGCTATAGTAAGAAGTCTTACAAGACCAGGTTAAAGTCCAACAGGTTTGTTTCGATGTCACTAGCTTTCGGAGCGCTGCTCCTTCCTCAGGTGAATGAAGAGGTATGTTCCAGAAACATATATATAGACAGATTCAAAGATGCCAGACAATGCTTGGAATGCGAGCAGGTGATTAAATCTTTACAGATCCAGAGATGGGGTAACCCCAGGTTAAAGAGGTGTGAATTGTGTCAAGCCAGGACAGTTGGTAGCGCTCCGAAAGCTAATGACATCGAAACAAACCTGTTGGACTTTAACCTGGTGTTGTAAGACATCTTCCTGTGCTCACCCCAGTCCAACGCCGGCATCTCCACATCATCTCTAATGCTATATGCATTGGCATACCTGTCCAAGTTATTAGCTGCTTGCAGTGTATAGAACATTTTCTAATGTTACATGTTCATTCTTACTGTCATTTATATAACTTTTTTAAAAATAAATTTAGTGTACCCAATTTCATAGAATTTCATAGAATTTACAGTGCAGAAGGAGGCCATTCGGCCCATCGAGTCTGCACCGGCTCTTGGAAAGAGCACCCTACCCAAGGTCAACACCACCACCCTATCCCCATAACCCAGTAACCCCACCCAACACTAAGGGCAATTTATCATGGCCAATCCACCTAACCCGCACATCTTTGGACTGTGGGAGGAAACCGGAGCGCCCGGAGGAAAACCACGCACACACGGGGAGGATGTGCAGACTCCGCACAGACAGTGACCCAAGCCGGAATCGAACCTGGGACCCTGGAGCTGTGAAGCAATTGTGCTATCCACAAGGCTACCGTGCTGCCCATTCATTTTTCATTTTTTCCAATTATGGGGCAATGTTAGCGTGGCCAATTCACCTACCTTGCACATCTTTGGGTTGTGGGGGCGAAACCCACGCAAACACGGGGAGAATGTGCAAACTCCACACGGACAGTGACCCAGAGCCGGGATCGAATCTGGGACCTCGGTGCCGTGAGGCAACAGGGCTAACCCACTGCGCCACCGTGCTGCCCATTATTTGTTTTGTAAGGGCCACGAAAAATCCAGCACGAGTTTTAAGGATACAAAATAATAACGTTTATTTACTATAACAATATATACATAACAGTAGCAGTAACTTCCCTTGCTACCTTCTCCTTCCTGCTGGTTCCTGAACTGGCCAGCTTATTTATACTAGGAGTTTCTCCGCCCCCCTCATTGGGGAAGTTCATACTCCCATAGGATTGTGGGATAGTCATTAGTCCCCAGCCAACCGTAAGTAGGCAGGTTATAACATCCCTCCCCCCCCCCCAAAGTCCAAGGAATCCACCGAAGACCCTGGCGAAGGAAGGCGTCGAACTCGTTTGGCCGCAGGCCGGACGCCATTTGCACGCGGCGCTGGATCAGGCGGCGTGTAACGAGACGGAGACCGGCGCTTCCGTGATGAACGGCGCGGTTGTACATCCACGGCCTGTGGACCCGAGGATTCCCCCTCTGATGCATCCTGTGTCTCCATCTCGGAGTCAGAGTCTGCTGCCTCCGTCATGTCAGCGTCTCTATCTCCATTCGGTCCCGTAACGACCTGCGCAGGCTTCGAGTGAGGCACCAGTGGAAGATTTTGAGGACTACCTTCCCTTGTCTCTGGGCTTTGCGGCTGTTGAAATGAGCTCCGGGGGCGGGGAGTCTTTTGAGGGGATGGTCTCCTGGACCGGACGTGGTCTACATGTTTGTTTTCGCTGGAGCCGACCCTGGGCTTGCACTTGGTAAGATATAGGGCCCGTTTGGCGAAAGATTACACCAGGAACCCATTGGGCACCACCAGCAAAATTCCGCACGAATTCTGGGTCACCGGGCGCAAACTGCCGAATCGGACGATGCCGAGACAATCCCTGTCCCTGCCGTTCTTGTGTGCGGCATACCTTTGTGCCAATGTCCGGGAAGAACATACTAAGGCGGGTGCGAAGTCTTCGGCCCATTAGGAGTTCAGCGGGAGCTACCCCAGTCACTGCATGGGGGGTGGTCCTGTACGTAAACAAAAAGCGAACCAGTCTCGTGTCCATTGATCCGGAAGACTGCTTCTTTAGGCCTCTTTTGAATGTTTGCACTGCACGCTCTGCCAACCCATTTGAAGCCGGGTGGTAAGGGGCAGTGCGGATATGGCGTATGCCGTTCATCTTCGTGAACCTCGCAAACTCCTCACTCGTGAATGGAGTGCTGTTATCCGTGACCAGCACCTCAGGGAGGCCATGCGTACTAAACAACAAACGCATCTTTTCAATTGTTGCGCAGGACGTTGTCCCCTGCATCTTATGCACCTCCAGCCATTTGGACTGGGCGTCAATTAGTAGAAGGAACATGGATCCCTGAAAAGAGCCTGCGAAATCTTCATGTAAGCGTGCCCAAGGCCGTCCTGGCAATTCCCAGTGATGTAGGGGCGCGGCCGGCGGAAGCTTCTGTTGCTCCTGGCAAATGGAGTAGTTTTGGGCCACCTTCTCAATGTCGGTGTCGAGGCCTGGCCACCAGACATAACTCCGGGCCAACATTTTTATCTTGATCACGCCTGGATGCCCATTGTGCAAGTCTGATAATATCAGCTCCTGGCCTTTTTCCGGGACAATCACACGCGTCCCCCACAAGAGGATGCCGTCTTCCACGCTGAACTCTGACAGCTTGGAGGAAAATGCCCGCAACTCGCCTGGGAGCTGTCTATGCTGCCCACCATACAGGACTATGTGCCGAACCTTTGACAAGACTGGCTCCGTCTGGGTCCACTCACGGATCTGTGATGCCGTGACAGGCAAGGTGTCCATAAAATTTAGGGTTGCAACCACCTCACCGGTCGTGGGGGTCGACATGGGGCCGGTCGATAAAGGCAATCGGCTCAGTGTGTCGGCATTTGCTATCTGCGTACCTGGTTTGTGCTCCAGCGAATACTCATATGCAGAAAGCAACAAAGCCCAGCGCTGGATCCGTGCAGAAGCAATGGGCGGTATTGGCTTATCCTCTCTGAAGAGTCCCAGCAGGGGCTTATGATCAGTCACGATAGTGAAATGGCGGCCGTACACATACTGGTGGAAGCGTTTCACCGCGAAAACCACTGCCAGGCCCTCCTTCTCGATCTGCGTGTACTTTTTCTCCGCTGCAGTCAATGTGCGGGAGGCGAAAGCTATCGGTCGCTCGGCCCCGTTCTCCATCTTGTGGGACAGGACAGCCCCAATACCATACGGGGATGCATCACATGTGACGAGCAAAGGCTTTCCCGGATCATAGTGGGTTAGTACCCCAGACGACGACAATTGTTGCTTTACCCGCCGGAAAGCGGTTTCTTGCGGCTGACCCCAAACCCAGGTGTGATTTTTCTTTAGCAGCAGGTGCAAGGGGGCCAGCGTAGTTGCCAGATTGGGGAGGAACTTCCCGTAATAGTTTACGAGACCGAGAAAAGAACGAAGATGCGAAGTGTCAGTCGGGGTGGGGGCATGTTGAATTGCACGCACCTTCTCTGTGACGGGGTGCAGACCCTCGCGGTCCACCTGATAACCTAGGTAGACTACTTCTTTTGCCTGAAATACGCACTTTGTGTGACGTAAACGGACTCCAGCCTCCGAAAGGCGTCTAAGGACAGCCTCCAGATTTTCCAAATGCTCTTGCTCCGACGTCCCTGTAATCAACACGTCATCTAGGTAGACTGCCACACGTGGTAAACCTCTCAAAATGCCCTCCATAACACGTTGAAAAATTGCGCAGGCAGAGGATACTCCAAAGGGCAACCGTGTATATTCATACAGGCCCCGGTGTGTGTTAATTGTTAGATATGGTCGTAAGGCAGGGTCCAGCTCCAACTGCAGGTAGGCGTGACTCATATCTAATTTTGTGAATGAGAGTCCACCTGCAAGTTTCGCGTAGAGATCCTCTATGCAGGCATTGGGTATCGGTCGAGTCTGGAAACTGTATTCACTGTAAGTTTATAGTCACCACACAAGCGAACTGTGGCATCTGGCTTCATTACTGGTACAATTGGTGCTGCCCAGTCAGCAAAATGGACGGGCCTGATAATACCCAAACTCTCCAAACGAGTGAGCTCCCCTTCTACCTTCTCGAGTAAAGCGTAAGGCACTGGACGCGCCCGGAAATAGCGCGGCGTGGCTCCTGGTTCAACTTGGATACGGGCTACGGCCCCTTTTATTTTCCCCAAACCAGGCTGGAATACCTCTGGGTATCGTCCTAGCACCTCAGTCAACCCTCCAGAAACTGGAGGATGTGCTGCCATTGCAACCGCAAATGGCGCAACCAGTCCCGACCCAACAGGCTAGGCCCATGGCCACGCACTACGATAAGTGGGAAACGCCCCTCCTGGCGTCCATTGACAACAGGAGTCATTGTAGTTCCTGCAATGTCCAGTGGTTCCCCCGTGTAGGTGGCCAACCTGGCCTGTGAGTCAGTTAATGTAAGGGTCTGTATACCCTGCTTGATGCGGTCGAATGTCCTCTGGGCGATCATGGAGACCGCTGCGCCAGTATCCAACTCCATCTCCAGCGGGTGGCCATTGACCCGTACTGTCACCTTAATGGGGGCCACACGGGGAGCTGCCACACAATGCAGCTGCAGGCAGTCGTCCTCCGTCTCCACGTCCTCAGGAGTGGTCGCCGCAGGTTCATCCACATGGAAGGTACGGCCTCTGGGCTGGTCCCAGTTACGGCCCCTGGGCTGGTCCCAGTTTCGGTCGGAACAACGGCGCCTCTGTTGAACAACAGGGTCGGCGCCTACAAGTCTGACACGGACATGGCTCCTCATCCATTGGCTCTGGAGAAGGCTCCCTTCGGGGAGGAATGTCCGATGGCCACTGGCATCGGTCCGGTCGTTGCCTCGCCCAAGGTACCGCAGGAGTGCGGGGGGACGTTTTTGGGCGGAAAGGGTTGCGCCCCAAGGCATGCACTTCCATTCCCTGTAGCTCCTGTACTCCTCGCTCTGCGCTCTCTCAGGACAAGACTTGTTGAAAAGTCAATGTTGGCTCCGCTAACAACTTTCTCTGGGTTGCTGCATTGTTAATACCGCAAACCAAACGATCGCGTAACATTTCTGACAAGGTCTCACCATAGTCACAGTATTCCGCAATCCCGCGTAGCCTGGATAAAAAATCGGCAAGGGATTCTCCAGGGGTCCTCTCAGCGGTATTAAACCGGTAACGCTGGACTATCGTGGACGGGGTTGGGTTAAAGTGTTGACCCACTATATTCACAAGTTCGTCAAACGTTTTGGTGTCCGGCGCAGCTGGGTACATAAGGCTCCTAATCACCCCAAACGTATGCGGCCCGCAGGCGGTGAGCAATATGACCACCTGGCGCTCGTTTTCAGTGATATTGTTTGCCCGGAAATAGTAACGCATCCGTTGTGTGTACTGGTTGGAACCAGCTTTCCAGCGCAGCATCAAAAACATCCAAACGTCCGTACAGAGGCATGGTATAATAGAAAACAACTTCCAACCTGTATCCAACAAAAATCCAGGGAGGTGGCTTCAGCAGTGTAGACAGCTATTCACTTTTACCTTCGTCGCCAGTTTTGTAAGGGCCACAAAGAATCCAGCACGAGTTTTAAGGATACAAAATAATAACGTTTATTTACTATAACAATATATACATAACAGTAGCAGTAACCTCCCTTGCTACCTTCTCCTTCCTGCTGGTTCCTGAACTGGCCAGCTTATTTATACTAGGAGTTTCTCCGCCCCCCTCATTGGGGAAGTTCATACTCCCATAGGATTGTGGGATAGTTATTAGTCCCCAGCCAATTGTAAGTAGGCAGGTTATAACAGTTTGTATAACTTAATTTCCAGGCAAGGTTTTATTTTTATCCTGCAGGTTCTTTTGTTCTGATTTCTCTCCTGAAATACAACCTCATTACTTGTGGCAGCTCTCAGGTACTTGCCCAAGTGTTGTTCACCATGAATCCTGCACAGAAGAGTCAACAGTTGAAAAGATGTGAAAGCTAAGCCTGATCTTTTTCTCTGTGATATTCATACACCAATGCAAGATTGCATCCAGGAGTTGATTTTCTTTTTTGTACATCTTCCCCATACTAATCCAATGATGCTCCCCCAATGATCACTAAGATCAGTTAACTCTTATGCATGTGAAGTGGACCTGGATCTTTCTGGTCCAAACGACTCATATCTAGAAAGATCAGTGATTTTACTCAAATAAATCTATTTGATCCTATTTACAATGTTTGTAAAATTTAAAAAATTGCACTGAAACAAAACATGAACCGGTGTTTTTGTACTGCACTCAGTACATAACATCAAGCTGACTTCCAGTCAGGTGTAATAGTAAGTTTAAGATTCCTTTTGTTGTAAAGCTCAAATCCTGTATTAATATCTGTCTCGCTTCTGATTTGAACAGGCAGGAGCAAGCTTTTATGAAACCACTGGTTTGGGTGCATTGCCACAAGGTCTCTTTAATGGCATTCCATTTAACATTGATGGGTTGGACCCTGAAGAGTTGGAAACTATTATCCTTCAGAAGATAATGGATGCAGCAGGATTTTTTCAGAAGGCAGTTTTCATGGTAAGTTTTAAGTGTCATAAGATGTAGTATGTCCAAGCCTGATTATTCATTCTGAAACTAGTTCTAATTTTCAGACCTCATTGGACAAGGGCTGTATTGTAGGTGACTGTAATTCCTGTTTTGTCCACTGGTGCTTCCTCCTTTTTACTCAGCTCTGCATGAATGTCCGAGATCTTGCCTTTCCCAATCTCATCCCCCCCCTGTCCTGCAGGGGGAGTAACATCAAGAACAACCCCACCTCCTTTCTCAGGAAGGCCCTGATCTGTTGGCACCTGAACCTATTCTCCATTGGCAACTAATATGTCTTTTGTAACTCCGACAAGTCCACAAACTTTCCCCCAACAAACAGGTTTCTAAAACACCCAATCCCCAACCAGTCCCACTCCTGAAACCTAGCATCTGGACTCGCCAGGACAGATCTCTGGTTGTCACAGATCAGTACGCTCATGTACATGTCCTCCATCCCAAAGTGCTGCCTGCACTGGTTAAGCACCCTCACCACAGAAATCACCAATGGATTTGAGAAGAATCTGTTCAGCGCGAACGGCAGAGGCGCTAAAACCAGTACTCTCAAAGTGGTTCCCTAACATGAGGCCTCCTCCACTCCGCCCCACCGACGCCTGATCCACCGTCCACTTTTGGATCATTACAATATTTTCAGCCTGTCAGGCCTCCCCTCCATCTAGGTCTATCCAGAAAAACCCTTCAGGTATAAGGGTTCCCCGTACATACAAAACTCAGAATCATCTTATTCGCTTTCCTTAGAAAAGACTTGGGCAAGAAAATCGGGATATTTTGAAACACAAACAGGAATTTTGAAGACCCCCATTTTTGCAGGGCAGCACGGTAGCATAGTGGTTAGCACAGTTGCTTCACAGTTCCATGGTCCCAGGTTTGACTCTCGGCTTGGGTCACTGTCTGTGCGGAGTCTGCACGTTCTCCCCGTGTCTGCGTGGGTTTCCTCCGGGTGCTCCGGTTTCCTCCCACAGTCCAAAGATGTGCCGGTTAAGTGAATTGACCATGATAAATTGCCCTTAGTGTCCAAAAAGGTGAGTTGGGGTTACTGGGTTATGGGGATAGGGTGGAGGCGTGAGTTTAAGTAGGGTGCTCTTTCTAAGAGCAGGTGCAGACTCGATGGGCCGAGTGGCCTCCTTCTGCACTGTAAATTCTATAATTCTATGATTCACTGTCTGAACTTTCTACGTCAATGACAGTGGTTGCATATCCTATTTCCTAAGGTCCTCCTTCATTCCCTCCACAAGTCTCGTCAAGTTAAACTTATGGAGCTGAATTCAGCTTTGTGTAACATGCATTCCCAGGTAACGGAAACTCGACCGAACCAAAACGGTAGCTTTCTCAGACTTCCTTCCTGTCCCTGCCGTTTATTGGAAAGATCTAATTTTTTGCCATATTGAGTTTGTCCTGAGAAAGTACTAAACCCTCTCAGGATCCCCATTACCCTGCCGAATCATTCCACTGGGTTTGACATATATAACAGGAGGTCATCCCCATACAGGCAGACCCGGTGATCCACACCACCCCCGCTCAACACCTCTATTTCCTAGAGGTCCAAAGAGCCATCGCCAATGGCTCGATCGCAAGGGCAAAGAGCAATGGGGAGAGTAGGCACCCCTGCCTTGCCCTACGCTGCAACGTACGCTAACTGACACATAACACTCACCCTTGGGGCCTTGTACAATAATCTGACACAGTCTACAAACCCTTGCCCAAACCCGAACACTCCAGCACATCGAGCAAGTACTTCCCCTCCACCCAGTCAAATGCCTTCCCTGCATCCACAGATACCACCACATCCACATCTTTCCCCCCTGTAGGCATCATGATCACATCCAATAACCTCCATACATTCGCCGATAACTGCCTGCCCTTTTCAAACTCGATCTGATCTTCCCCAATCACTCCCGCACACAACCTTCTGTCTGTGTAGCCAGCACCTTTGCCAAAAGTTTTGTAACAACGTTCAGTAGCAAACCTGGCTGGTGTGACCCACACGCCGGAGTCTTTGTCCTTTAGGATGAGTAAGATTGATGCCTCCAACATCAAGGGGCAGGGGGTGGGGGGGGGGGGGGAGTTCACCCTTCTCCAGCTCCTCGTTATACATCTCCACCAACAAGGGACCCAATAACAACCCAAATGGCTGAGAGAACTCTGCTGGGAATCTGTGTGCCCGGGGCCTTCCTGGATTACACGCACTTCATTACCTCTCACAGCCCCACTGGGGCCCTCAGCCTTGCACTCTTATCTGCTCAACCCTCAGACACTCCAACCTATCCCGGAAATGCCTTCTTCCCTTGTCCCCTGGCAGGGGATTCCAACCTGTATAGTTTCCGGTAAAAGGCCTCAAATACTCACAAAATAATACAGTGCAGAAGAGACCCTTCGGCCCATCGAGTCTGCACCGATGCATGATAAACACCTGACCTACCTACCTAATCCCATTTGTCAGCATTTGGCTCATGGCCTTGAATGTTATGACTTATCAATTGCTCATCCAGGTCCTTTCTAAAGGATGGCACTCTCCCAGGCAGTGCATTCCGTCACCACCCTCAAATCCCTCTTAAACCTCCTGCCCCTCACTTTTAACTGTTCCCTCGTAGGTGACCCTTCAACTAAGGGGAATAGCTGCTCTCTATCCACCCTGTCCAAGCCCCTCATAATCTTGCACACCTCGATCAGGTCGTCCCTCAGTCTTCTCTGCTCCAGCAAAAACAACCTAAGCCTGTCCAATCACTCTTCATAATTTAACTGTTCCATCCTAGGCAACATCCTGGTGAATCTCCTCTGCACCCCCTCCAGTGCAATTACATTCTTCCTATAATGTGGCGACCAGAATTGCACACAGTACTCCAGCTGTGGCCTCACCAAAGTTCTGTTCAACTCCAACATGACCTCCCTGCTTTTGTAATCTTTCCCACGATTGATAAAGTCAAGTGTTCCATAAGCCTTTAGCCTTTTTCACCACCCGATTAGCCTGCCCTTCTGCCTTCAGAGTTCAATGTGTCATGTGAGACTAACTTTAAGAAATGAGTGTTTAAGAAATGTACCTTTAAGAAATGGGTGTTTATCAGTGATGTCAGAGTGTGGGTGGAGCTGGGCTGTCTGTCAGCTTTTTACTTTCGTTTTAGGCTGTTTGCTGCAGGGTGTGTTTTAGTTTCGTTTTCAGAGCTGGATAGCTGCAGTCACAGCCAGAAGGGGTATTAGTCTCTCTGCAACTGAAAGACTGTAAATCGATCCTTTGGTGATTTAAAACTAATAACTGCTCTCAGTAGTGACTTTAACCTGATGTCCTTCTGTTAAAAGTTCTTTTTTAAGTCTTATGGATGTTAAAACGACAGCTTAAGGATTACTTAGTGTTGTATTCTTTGGGGGTTGTATTTGAATTGATGGTTGCTAAGATGTTCACTGTATGTTTTAAAAAGGCTAACTTGAGTTCATAGAGTAAACATTGTTTTGCTTTAAAAAATACTTTTCCATTTCTGCTGTACCACGACTGTAGAGTGGGCCGTGTGCTCCCCATATCACAATCTATCAAAAGTTGTGGGTCAGGTGAACTCCATGATACACTTTGGGGTTCTCTAAACCTTGGCCCATAACAAATTGCAAATTGGGGGCTCGTCCGGGATAAAATTGGATTGGCTCAGTGAACTTAAACACAGTGAGGGGTGAGCATATTGTGGGTGCTTTTCAGGTGTGGTATTATAGTTTAAGTAGGGGGGGTGTTGTGGACAATGGCTCTTTCAGAGGCTCTGAAGTTTTTGGGGGTGGAGACGGTCACACACAGTACCTTACGGACAGAATGCGAAAAGATGAGATAATTATGGCGGTGGCTAAGCATTTGAAGTTGCCTGAGATACAGTTTGACTCATTGGAAACAGCAAAAATTCAGTTACAAATTAAACAAATATAACATGACAAAGAATTAAAACAGCTTAAATACAAAAGAGAGGAAAAAGAAAGAGAGAGAGTGGAAAAAGAAAGAGAGAGAGCGGAAAAAGAAAGAGAAAGAGAGAGAGGAAAACGAAAAGGAGAGAGAAGAAAGGAGAAAGAAAGAATAGCCCTAGCGGAACAAAAAGAAAGAGAAAGGGAGATACAGATCAGGGAGATACAGATAAAGGGAAAGAGTTTGAACTTCAGAAAATGGCCATGAAACATGACAGTCAGTTAGAATTGGCAGGCATAAAGGGAAACGTACAGTTGGATGATAGTGATGAGGATAGTGAGAAAGAGCGTCATAGTTGAAGGCTTGGTGGGGACCTATTTAAATATGTCCAAGCATTGCCAAGGTTTGACGAGAAAGAAGTGGAAGCCTTTTTCATTTCATTTCAGAAGGTAGCTAAACAAATGAAATGGCCACAGGACATGTGGGTATTACTGATTCAAACAAAGCTGATAGGTAGGGCGAGTGAAGTGTTTGCATCACTATCCGAGGAGGTATCTGAGTCACATGAGGAGGTGAAGAAATCCATTTTAGGTGCATATGAACTCGTGCCTGAAGCTCACAGACAAAGTTCATAAATTTAAGGAAATAATTTGGTCTAACATACATGGAGTTTGAAAGGCTCAAACAGAGTAATTTTGATAGGTGGATCAGGGCTTTGAAAATAGACCAAACGTGTGAAACTCTCAGAGAAATTATACTTTTGGAGAAGTTTAAAAATTTAATTCCTGGTGTTGTGAGAACTCATGTGGAAGAGCAGAGGGTTAAAACTGTGAGATTAGCAGCAGAAATGGCAGATGATTATGAATTAGTTCATAAATCAAAGTTTGGTTTCCGACATCAGTTTCAGCCTGTGAGGGATAGAAACTGGGGACATGAGGAATACTCAAATGGTAAAGGTAAAGGTGATCTGATGGGATATAATAAGGAGAGTGTACCTCAGACTAAAAAAGAAATCCAGGAGGGTGGAAGAGACATGAAAAGTTTCAAATGTTTTCATTGTAATAAACTAGGCCATGTAAAGTCACAGTGTTGGTGGTTGAAGAAAAGCACTGGGAAGGCTGATGTGGTAAAACAGGATAAGACAGTAGAGTTTGTTAAAGTGAGAAAGAAAAACCCAAGTGAAGCGAAGGAGGTGCAAAAGATTGTACAGACTGGTCAAGATGTGATTGATAAGAAGGTGCGAGATCTCTTTAAAGAATTTACTTGTGGGTAAAGTTTACTCATGTGTATCAGGAGGAGGTAGGTAAAGAAGTCACAATTTTAATAGATACGGGATCTAGTCAATCTTTAATGGTAAGAGATGAGGAGTTATGTAGTTTGGGAAGAATGTTGCCAGAAAAGGTGGTAATATGTGGAATTCAGGGTGAGAGGACTAGTGTTCCATTATATAAGGTAAGGTTGGAAAGGCCAGTGAAGAGTGGTGAAGTGGTAGTCGGAATAATAGAGTAACTATCTTGTCCAGGAATACAGTTTGACTTGGGTAATGGTATAGCTGGAATGCAGGTGGGAGTGATGCCTACTGTGGTTGATAAGCCAGTGGAAAACCAGACAACTGAAGTGTTGATGGATGAATATTCTGGGATTTTTCCGGATTGTGTACTAACAAGGTTGCAAAGTCACAGGTTAAGACAAGAGGCGACATCAAACAGTGAAGATGAAGTTGATGTGCAATTATCAGAAACAATTTTTGATCAGATGGTTGAAAAAGAATGAGAACAGGTGGAGGATGAGGCGGATATTTTTAGTTCAGGAAAATTGGCAGAGTTACAACAGAAAGATGCAGAAATATACCGGATGTATCAGAAAGCATACACAGAAGAGGAATCTGAGTGTATCCCTGAGTGGGTATACAATCTTTTGTCACCTCCTTCGCTTCACTTGGGCTTTTGCCATAAAAGTAATGTCTTGATGAGAAAATGGAGACCTTTACATATGCAGGCGGATGAAAAGTGGGCAGAAGTTCATCAAGTAGTATTGCCGGTAGGGTATAGAAAGGAGGTGTTGCAAGTTGCACATGGAGGTCATTTGGGAATAAGGAAAACTCAAGCTAAAATCCAGAAACATTTCTATTGGCCTGGACTACATAAAGATGTACAAAGAACAAAGAAAAATACAGCACAGGAACAGGCCCTTCGGCCCTCCAAGCCTGCGCCAATCCAGATCCTCTATCTAAAACTGTCGCCTATTTTCTAAGGATCTGTATCCCTCTGCTCCCTGCCCATTCATGTATCTGTCTAGATACATCTTAAATGACGCTATCGTGACCGCCTCTACCACCTCCACCGGCAATGCATTCCAGGCACCCACCACCCTCTGCGTAAAGAACTTTCCACGCACATCTCCCTTAAACTTATCCCCTCTCACCTTGAACTCGTGACCCCGAGTAATTGAGTCCCCCACTCTGGGAAAAAGCATCTTGCTATCCACCCTGTCTACAGCTCTCATGATTTTGTAGACCTCAATGAGGTCCCCCCTCAACCATCGTCTTTCTAATGAAAATAATCCTCATCTGCTAAACCTCTCTTCATAGCTAGCGCCCTCCATACCAGGCAACATCCTGGTGAACCTCTTCTGCACCTTCTCCAAAGCATCCACATCCTTTTGGTAATGTGGTGACCAAAACTGTACGCAGTACTCCAAATGTGGCCAACCCAAAGTCCTATACAACTGTAACATGACCTGCCAACTCTTGTGCACAATACCCCTTCCAATGAAGGAAAGCATGGCTTATGCGTTCTTGACCACTCTTACCGACCTGCGCAGCCACCTTCAGGGTACAGTGGACCTGAACACCCAGATCTCTCTGTACATCAATTTTCCCCAGGGCTTTTTCATTTACCGTATAGTTCGCTCTTGAATTGGATCTTCCAAAATGCATCATCACCTCGCATTTGCCCGGATTGAACTCCATGTGCCATTCTTCCGCCCAATTCTCCAATCTATCTGTATTCTGCTGTATTCTCTGACAATCCCCTTCACTATCTGCTACTCCATCAATTTTAGTGTCATCTGCAAACTTGCTAACCAGACCACCTATACCTTCCTCCAGATCATTTATGCACATCACAAACAACAGTGGTCCCAGCACGGATCCCTGTGAAACACCACTGGTCACAGTTCTCCATTTTGAGAAACTCCCTTCCACCACTACTCTCTGTCTCCTGTTGCCCAGCCAGTTCTTTATCCATCTAGCTAGTCCACCCTGGACCCCATGAGACTTCACTTTCTCCATCAGCCTACCATGGGCAACCTTATCAAATGCCTTACTGAAGTCCATGTATATGACACCTACAGCCCTTCCCTCATCAATCAACTTTGTCACTTCCTCAAAGAATTCTATTAAGTTGGTAAGACATGACCTTCCCTGCATAAAACCGTGTTGCCTATCACTGATCAGCCCATTTTCTTCCAAATGGGAATAGATCCTATCCCTCAGTATCTTCTCCAGCAGCTTCCCTACCACTGACGTCAGGCTCACCGGCCTATAATTACCTGGATTATCCCTGCTACCCTTCTTAAACAAGGAGACAATATTAGCAATTCTCCAGTCCTCCGGTACCTCACCCGTGTTCAAGCATGCTGCAAAGGTATCTGTTAAGGCCCCAGCTATTTCCTCTCTCACTTCCCTCAGTAACTTGGGGACTTGGGGACTTGTCCACCTTAATGCCTTTTAGAATACCCAACACGTCCTCCCTCCTTATGCCGACTTGACCTCGAGTAATCAAACATCTATCGCTAACCTCAACATCCGTCATGTCCCTCTCCTCGGTGAATACCAATGCAAAGTGCTCGTTAAGAATCTCACCCGACTTCCGGTTGCGGCGATGCATCGCTAAGCCGCACGTTTCGGCACCTCCCGTTTCAACGAACTTTTGGGCTCTTATCGGGAGCCCCAACGGGAACATTTTTCGGCCAAACCCACTGTGAGGTGACAAAGGAAGGAGTCCCCCCGGGGGTGGATGGAAAGGAGCGGCAGTAGTGGCCAGATTGCGGAGGATCCTTTGGAGCAGCGGCAGAGAAGAGAAGGGAGAAGCAAGATGGCGGCCGAGGGAGCCCAGATGGTATGGGGCCCGGAACAGCAGGAGTTCCTCCGACGATGTGTGGAGGAGCTCAAGAAAGAGGTGCTGGCGCCGATGTTACTGGCAATCGCGGGACTAAAGGAAACACAAAAGGTCCAGGCGATGGAGCTCCGTGGAGTGAAGGCAAAGGCAGCCGAGAACGAAGATGAGATACAGGGCCTGGTGGTAAAATCGGAGCCGCATGAGGCACTACATAAGAGGTGCATAGAAAGGCTGGAAGCCCTGGAGAACAGCTCGAGGAGGAAGAACTTACGGATTTTAGGTCTCCCCGAAGGAACAGAGGGAGCTGATGCTGGGGCGTATGTGAGTACGATGCTCCATACTCTAATGGGAGCTGAGGCCCCAACGGGCCCCCTGGAAGTGGAGGGAGCGTACCGGGTCCTCATGAGAAGACCAAAGGCAGGGAAAACACCAAGAGCAATGGTGGTGAAGTTCCATCGCTACAGGGACAGAGAGATGGTCCTGAGCTGGGCTAAGAAGACATGGAGTAAAAAATGGGAGAACGCGGTGATACGCGTGTATCAAGACTGGAGTGCGGAGGTGGCGAGAAGGAGGGCGAGTTTCAACCGGGCCAAGGCGGTGCTCCATAGGAAGAAAGTTAAATTTGGGATGCTGCAGCCGGCGAGACTGTGGGTCACGCATCAGGGCAAACACCACTACTTCGAGACGGCGGAGGGGGCATGGACATTTATTCAGGATGAGAAATTGGACTAGACTTGAGAAATTGATGTCCGGAGGGAGGTAGCGAGGTGGTGGCACAGAAATGCAAAGTGGGGAGAGGGGAGGGCTACTGTATAATAATGTTGGAAGGGGAATTTCCCCCCCCCCTCCGATGGGGGACACACGAAGAAATGTGGGCACTGGTGGAAAAGGGGACAGGGAAGGGGAATGAGGGAACTGCGCCATTAGGGGCGGGGCCGAGAGGAAAGCGCGGGTATTTTCCTGCGCTATGGAAATTATAGCAGGAAAAGGGGCACAGGAAGGAAGGGAGCCTCACACGCAGGGAGGTCAAAGAATGAACGGGGGAAGCCGTGGTCAGCCAAAGTTAGCTGACTTCCGGAAGCAATATGGGGGGAGCAATCAAGCTAGAGGGGGATCTGGGGGGGGGGGGATTAACGGGGTTGCTGCTGCTGAGGGTAAGGGGGAGCTGATACGAGACGCGGTGGTCGAGACGGGAGGGCGCCGTCTGGGGGACAGACGGGTGCGTGAGACCTGGGTGAGGAGATGGCTTAAAAAATGGGACGGCTAGTCGACGAGGGGGGGGGGGTGGGTAAATGGCCCCCCAATTCGGCTGATCACGTGGAATGTGAGAGGTTTAAATGGGCCGATTAAGAGGGCAAGGGTGTTTGCGCACTTAAAGAGACTGAAGACGGACGTAGTTATGCTCCAGGAGACGCACCTGAAGTTGGCGGATCAGGTTAGACTAAGGAAAGGATGGGTGGGACAGGTATTCCACTCAGGGTTGGACGCGAAAAACAGAGGGGTGGAATACTGGTGGGGAAACGTGTATCGTTCAAAGCTAAGACCACAGAGGTGGATAGTGGGGGCAGATATGTGATGGTGAGTGGCAGATTGCAGGGTGAGGCGGTTGTGCTGGTGAACGTATATGCCCCGAACTGGGATGATGCGGGATTCATGAAGCGAATGCTGGGAGGTATCCCGGACCTGGAAGTGGGAAACTTGTTCATGGGGGAGGGACTTCAACACAGTGCTGGACCCAGGGCTGGACCGGTCCAGATCCAGGACCGGGAGAAGGCCGGCAGCGGCCAAGGTGCTTAAGGGATATATGGAACAAATGGGGGGAGTAGATCCGTGGAGATTCGCCAGACCGATGGGTAAAGAATTTTCCTTTTTCTCCCACGTCCATAAGGTATACTCCCGGATAGACTTTTTTGTTTTGGGAAGGGCACTGATCCCGAAGGTGGCAGGAACAGAGTACTCGGCTACAGCCGTGTCAGATCACGCCCCGCATTGGGTGGATCTGGAACTAGGAGAGGAAGGGGAGCAGTGCCCACTCTGGCGATTAGACATGGGACTACTGGCGGACGAGGGGGTATGCGGAAGGGTGAGGGGATGTGTTGAAAGATACCTGGAGGTCAACGACGATGGGGAGGTCCAGGTAGTATGGGAAGTATGGGTAGTATGGGAAGCGCTGAAGGCGGTGGTTAGAGGAGAGCTGATTTCCATCAGAGCCCACAAGGGGAAACAAGAGAGTAAAGAAAGAGAGAGATTAGTGGGGGAAATTTTGAGGGTGGATAAGAAGTATGCGGAGGCCCCAGACGAAGGGCTATACAGGGAAAGACGAAGATTACAGATGGAGTTTGACCTGCTGACCACGGGAAAGGCAGAGACACAGTGGAGGAAGGCACAGGGGATACAGTATGAATATGGGGGAAAGGCGAGACAGCTGCTGGCCCAACAACTTCGGAAGAGGGGGGCGGCGAGAGAGATCGGAGGAGTTAGGGACGAAACGGGAAAGATGGAGCAGAGAGTAGGGAAAGTGAACGAGGTGTTCAAGACATTTTATGAGAGGCTGTACAAGTCCCAACCCCCGGAGGGGAAAGAAGGAATGATACACTTTTTGGATCAGCTAGAGTTCCCGAGGGTGGAGGGACAGGAGGTGGCAGATCTGGGGGCGCAGATTGAGGTGGATGAGGTGATCAAAGGAATAGGGAACATGCAAGCAGGGAAGGCCCCGGGACCAGACGGGTTCCCGGTGGAATTTTATAGGAAGTATATGGACCTGCTGGCCCCGCTCTTGGCGAGAACCTTTAATGAGGCTAAGGAAAGGGGGATATTACCCCCGACGATGTCGGAGGCGACGATATCGCTAATTCTGAAATGAGACAAAGACCCGCTGCAGTGCGGGTCATACAGGCCCATCTCCCTCCTAAACGTAGACGCCAAACTGCTGGCCAAAGTGATGGCGACAAGGATAGAGGATTATGTCCCAGGGGTGGTACATGATGACCAGACAGGGTTTGTAAAGGGGAGACAATTGAATGCCAATGTACGAAGGCTGCTGGGGGTGATGATGATGCCCCCACCGGAGGGGGAGGCAGAGATAGTGGTGGCGATGGATGCAGAGAAGGCATTCGACAGGGTGGAGTGTGACTATCTGTGGGAGGTGCTGAAGAGATTTGGGTTCGGGGAGGGGTTCATTAGATGGGTTAGACTCTTGAATGGGGCCCCGGTGGCAAGCGTCGTTACAAACAGGCAAAGATCGGGATACTTCCGATTACATAGGGGTACAAGACATGGGTGCCCCCTGTCCCCGTTACTGTTCGCGTTGGCAATTGAACCATTGGCCATAGCGCTGAGGGACTCTTAAGAGGTGGAGAGGGGTGCTTAGAGGGGGAGAGGAACATCGAGTGTCACTATACGCAGATGATTTACTGCTATATGTGGCGGACCCGGTAGAGGGGATGCCAGAGGTAATACAGATACTCAGGGAGTTTGGAGAGTTTTCGGGATACAAATTAAATATGGGAAAGAGTGAGCTTTTTGTGATGCACCCCGGGGAACAGGGCAGGGGGATAGATGCTCTGCCGCTGAGGAGAGTGGCAGGAAACTTTTGATACCTGGGGATTCAGGGAGCCAGGAACTGGGGAACCCTACATAAACTTAACCTTACGCGACTGGTAGAGCAGATGGAGGAGGACTTTAAGAGGTGGGATATGGTGCCCCTGTCATTGGCGGGCAGAGTACAGGCGGTTAAAATGGTGGTCCTCCCGAGGTTTCTTTTCGTGTTTCAGTGCCTTCCCATCCTGATTACAAAGGCCTTTTTCAAAAAAATAGACAGGAGTATTATGGGCTTTGTGTGGGCGGGAAAGACACCGAGGGTAAAGAGGGGGTTCCTGCAGCGCAGTAGGAACAGAGGGGGATTGGCACTGCCGAGTCTGAGTGACTACTATTGGGCCGCTAATGTTTCGATGGTTTGTAAGTGGATGAGGGAAGAAGAAGGTGCGGCATGGAAAAAGCTGGAGATGGCACCCTGTAAGGGAACGAGTCTAAAAGCGCTGGTGATGGCGCCGCTACCGTTCTCCCCGAAAAGGTACACCACAAACCCAGTGGTGGTGGTGACCTTGAAGATCTGGGGGCAGTGGAGACGACACAGGGGAGTGATGGCCTCGGTGTGGTCCCCGATAAGGAATAACCACAGGTTCGTCCCGGGGAGGATAGATGGGGGATTTCAATGTTGGCAGTGAGCAGGAATTAGGAAGCTGAAGGACCTGTTTTTGGACGGGACGTTTGCGAGTCTGGGAGCATTGGAAGAAAAATATAAGTTGCCACCAGGGAATGCTTTCCGATACGGGCATTTACGAGGCAACAGGTGAGGGAATTTCCACAGCTCCCGATGCAAGGGATCCAGGATAGAGTGATTTCGGGGGCATGGGTTGGAGAAGGTAAAGTGTCCGAAATATACAGGGAGATGAGAGACGAGGGGGAGGCGATGGTAGAGGAGCTGAAGGGAAAATGGGAAGAGGAGCTGGGGGAAGAGATCGAGGAGGGGCTGTGGGCAGTTGCCCTAAGTAGGGTAAATTCTTCGTCCTCGTGTGCCAGGCTTAGCCTGATTCAATTTAAGGTTCTACACAGAGCGCATATGACGGGAGCAAGACTGAGCAGGTTTTTTGGGGTGGAGGATAGATGTGGAAGGTGCTCAGGAAGCCCGGCGAACCACACTCACATGTTCTGGTCGTGTCTGACACTGCATGAGTTCTGGGAGGGTGTGGCAAGAGTGATTTCAAAGGTGGTGGGGGTCCGGGTCAAACCAGGCTGGGGGTTAGCTATATTTGGGGTTGCAGAAGAACCGGGAGTGCAGGAGGCGAAAGAGGCCGACGTCTTGGCCTTTGCGTCCCGAGTAGCCCGGCGAAGGATTCTACTTGTGTGGAAGGAAGTGAAGCCCCCGGGCGTGGAGGCCTGGATAAACGACATGGCAGGGTTCATAAGACTGGAACGAATAAAATATGCGTTAAGAGGATCGGCTCAGGGGTTCACCAGGCAGTGGCAACCGTTCCTTGACTACCTCGCGGAACGATAATGGAAAAACAGAAAGGACAGCAGCAGCAACCCGGGGGGGGGGGGGAGTATTATCCCGTGTTTTTGTTTTTTTGCCAGTTGTTGATATTTGCTTTTTGTTTATCTCTTTTTTCATTTGTTGTTAGTTTAATATATTATTTAAATAACGTTTAATGTATATTCCTTTATTAAGTTGTAAAAACGGAAAATTTCTGTTTGAAAAATTTCAATAAAATATATATTTTTTTTAAAAATCTCACCCATTTTCTCTGACTCCATGCATAACTTTCCTCCTTTGTCTTTGAGTGAGCCAACCCTCTCTCTAGTTACCCTCTTGCTCCTTATATATGAATAAAAGTCTTTGGGATTTTCCTTCACCCTGTTTGCTAAAGATATTTCATGACCCCTTTTAGCCCTCTTGATTCCTCGTTTCAGATTGGTCCTACATTCCCGATATTCTTCCAAAGCTTCGTCTGTCTTCAGTCGCCTAGACCTTGTGTATGCTTCCTTTTTCCTCTTAGCTAGTCTCACAATTTCACCTGTCATCCATGGTTCCCTAATCTTGCCATTTCTATCACTCATTTTCACAGAGACATGTCTGTCCTGCATTCTAATCAACCTCTCTTTAAAAGCCTTCCAAATATCAAATGTGGATTTACCTTCAAACAGCTGCTCCCTATCCACATTCCCCAGCTCCGGCTGAATTTCGGTATAGTTGGCCTTCCCCCAATTTAACACTCTTCCTTAGGACCACTCTCGTCTTTGTCCATGAGTATTCTAAAACTTATGAAATTGTGATCACTATTCCCAAAGTAATCCCCGACTGAAACTTCAAACACCTGGCCGGGCTCATTCCCTAACACCAGGTGCAGTATGGCCCCTTCCTGAGTTGGACTATTTACATACTTCTCTGGAAAACCCTCCTGGATGCTCCTTACAAATTCTGCTCTGCTCCATCTAGACCTCTGACACTAAGTGTATCCCACTCAATGTTGGGAAAATTAAAATATCCTATCGTACATAAAAAGCAAGAGGGTAGCCAGGGAAAGGGTTGTCCCACTGAAGGATAGGCAAGGGAATCTATGTGTGGAGCCAGAGGAAATGGGCGAGGTACTAAATGAATACTTTGCATCAGTATTCACCAAAGAGAAGGAATTGGTAGATGTTGAGTCGGGAGAAGGGTGTGTAGATAGCCTGGGTCACATTGAGATCCAAAAAGACGAGGTGTTGGGCGTCTTAAAAAATATTAAGGTAGATAAGTCCCCAGGGCCTGATGGGATCTACCTCAGAATACTGAAGGAGGCTGGAGAGGAAATTGCTGAGGCCTTGACAGAAATCTTTGGATCCTCACTGTCTTCAGGTGATGTCCCGGAGGACTGGAGAATAGCCAATGTTGTTCCTCTGTTTAAGAAGGGTAGCAAGGATAATCCAGGAAACTACAGGCCGGTGAGCCTTACTTCAGTGGTAGGGAAATTACTGGAGAGAATTCTTCAAGACAGGATCTACTCCCATTTGGAAGCAAATGGACGTATTAGTGAGAGGCAGCATGGTTTTGTGAAGTGGAGGTCGTGTCTCACTAACTTGATAGAGTTTTTCGAGGAGGTCACAAAGATGATTGATGCAGATAGGGCAGTGGATGTTGTCTATATGGACTTCAGTAAGGCCTTTGACAAGGTCCCTCATGGTAGACTAGTACAAAAGGTGAAGTCACACGGGATCAGGGGTGAGCTGACAAGGTGATTACAGAACTGGCTAGGTCATAGAAGGCAGAGAGTAGCAATGGAAGGATGCTTTTCTAATTGGAGGGCTGTGACCAGTGGTGTTCCGCAGGGATCAGTGCTGGGACCTTTGCTGTTTTTAGTATATATAAATGATTTGGAGGAAAATGTAACTGATCTGATTAGTATGTTTGCAGACGACACAAAGGTTAGTGGAATTGTGGACAGCGAAGAGGACTGTCAGAGGATACAGCAGGATTTAGATTGTTTGGAGACTTGGGCGGAGAGATGGCAGACGGAGTTTAATCAGGACAACTGAGAGGTAATGCATTTTGGAAGGTCTAATGCAGGTAGGGAAAATACAGTGAATGGTAGACCCCTCAAGAGTATTGACAGTCAGAGAGATCTAGGTGTACAGGTCCACAGGTCACTGAAAGGGGCAACACAGGTGGAGAAGGTAGTCAAGAAGGCATACGGCATGCTTGCCTTCATTGGCCGGGGCATTGAGTATAAGAATTGGCAAGTCATGTTGCAGCTGTATAGAACCTTAGTTAGGCCACACTTGGAGTATAGTGTTCAATTCTGGTCGCCACACTACCAGAAGGATGTGGAGGCTTTAGAGAGGGTGCAGAAGAGATTTACCAGAATGTTGCCTGGTATGGAGGGCATTAGCTATGAGGAGCGGTTGAATGAACTCGTTTTGTTCTCACTGGAACGACGGAGGTTGAGGGGCGACCTGATAGAGGTCTACAAAATTATGAGGGGCACAGACAGAGTGGATAGTCAGAGGCTTTTCCCCAGGGTAGAGGGGTCAATTACTAGGGGGCATAGGTTAAGGTGAGAGGGGCAAGGTTTAGAGTAAATGTACGATGCAAGTTTTTTACACAGAGGGTAGTGGGTGCCTGGAACTCGCTACCGGAGGAGGTGGTGGAAGCAGGGACGATAGTGACATTTAAGGGGCATCTTGACAAATACATGAATAGGATGGGAATAGAGGGATATGGCCCCAGAAGTGTAGAAGATTGTAGTTGAAGTCGGGCAGCATGGTCAGCACGGGCTTGGTGGGCCGAAGGGCCTGTTCCTGTGCTGTACATTTCTTTGTTCTTTGTATCACCACCACCCTGTTGCCCCAACATCTTTCCATAATCTGTTTACGTATTTGTATCTCTATCTCACGCTCGCTGTTGGGAGGTCTGTCGTACAGCCCCAACATTGTTACTGCACCCTTCCTATTTTTGAGTCCTCACTGGTCGAGTCCTCCATAGTGCCCTCCTTCAGCACAGCTGTGATATCCTCTCTGACCAGTAATGCAACTCCTCCACCCCTTTTACCTCCCTCTCTATCCCGCCTGAAGCATCGATATCCTGGGATATTTAGTTGCCAATCATGCCCTTCCCTCAACAAAGTTTCAGTAATAGCAATAACATCATACTCCCAGATACTAATCCAAGCCTAAGTTCATCTGCCTTACCTACTACACTTCTTGCATTAAAACAAATGCACCTCAGACCACCAGTCCCTTTGCGTTTGTCGTCTACTCCCTGCCTACTCTTCCCCTTAGTCACGCTGACTTCATGATCTAGTTCCTTACATGCTTTAGTTACTACCTCCTTACTGTCCACTAACCTCCTCATTTGCTTCCCATCCCCCTGCCACATTAGTTTAAACCCTCCCCAACAGCGTTAGCAAAAGCACCGCCAAGGACATTGGTTCCAGTCCGGCCCAGGTGTAGACCGTCCAATTTGTAGTAGTCCCACCTCCCCCACAACTGGTCCCAATGTCCCAAAAATCTGAACCCCTTTCTCCTGCACCATCTCTCAAGCCACGCATCATCCTGCCTATTCTTTCATTTCTACTCTGACTACCACATGGCAAGAGTAGCAATCCTGAGATTACTACCTCTGAGGTCCGACTTTTTAATTTGGCTCCCACATCCCTAAATTCTGCTTGTGGGACCACATCCCGTTTTTTACCTATATCATTGGTGCCAAATGCAGCATGACAACTGGCTGTTCACCCTCCCCCTTCAGAATGTTCTGCAGCCTATCTGAGACATCCCTGACCCGTGCACCTGGGAGGCAACATACCATTCAGGAGTCTCGTTTTCGACCACAGGACCGCCTATCTACTCCCCTTACAATTGAATCCCCTGTGACTATAGCCCTTCCACACTTTTTCCAGCCCTTCTGGACAGCAGAGCCAGCCACGGTGCCATGAACCTGGCTACTGTTGCCTTCCCCTGGTGAGCCATCTCCCCCAACAGTATCCAAAACGTTATACCTGTTTTGGAGGGAGATGACCGCAGGGGACACCTGCACTGCCTTTCTGCTTTTGTCTGTGCTTTTTGGTCACCCATTCCCTTTCTCCCTCTGCAATCCTAATCTGTAGGGTGACCAATTCGTTAAACGTGCTATCCACGACCTCCTCAGCATCGCGGATGCTACAAAGTGAGTCCATCCGCAGCTCCAGAGCCGCCATGCGGTCTAACAAGAGCTGCAGCTGGACTTCCCGCACGTGAAGGAGCCAGGGACATCAGCCACGTCCCTGAGCTCCCACATTGAGCAAGAGGAGCATAACACGGGTCTGAGATCTCCTGACATTTTTAATCTTAAGCTCAATTTAGTCCCACTATAATAGATAAATGAAAAAGTTAAAAAAAAGAAAAATTGTTACCAATCATACGATAAAAAACACATCTCAGGGAAAAGAAAAACTACTTACCAGTCACCAGCCAATCACTTACCTGCTGGCTGTGATGTCACGGTTCAACTTCTTTCTACTTCTACCTGCCCTCGAGTCTCCCTCTTGATCTTTATTCGGCTGGGATCCTTACAGTGATTGTTGTGTTTTTTTTGGTCAGAGGAGGAGGTAGGGAGGGAAACACTGAAGAAGTGCCTGGGGTTTAACTGTCACATGACAACAGCTCCTCCATAAACCACCTTCTGGATACAGTGACCGCAATGCACTGATGCAAATGTTCCCCGCAACAGCCAATCAGCGGCTCCGCTCTGCTGCCCTCTGCTGGATGCTTGTAATCACTTGAACACGGAGGGTGTCTTGCTCAGGTACACCTTCTGGATACAGTCGCCGCAATGCACTGATGCAAATTTTCCCCGCAACAGCCAATCAGCGGCTCCGCTCTACTTCCCTCTGCTGGATGCTTGCCTTCAGTTGAACACGGAGGTTGTCTTGCTCAGATACACCTTCTGGATACAGTGATCGCAATGCACTGATGCAGATTTTCCCCACGACAGCCAATCAGCGGCTCCACTCTGCTGCCCTTAATACCCACTCCAGCATTTGAGGAACCTCTTACAAGGGTCCTAATTGATTGCACAGGACCGCTTCCTGAAACAAAAAGTGAGAATCAATATCTTTTGACTATAATGGATGGTCTACTAGGTTTCCAGAGGCTATTCCAGTACATAATATTACAGTTAAAAAGATTGTGGAGGAGTTACTTAAATTCTTTAGTAGATATGGACTACCCGCAGAAATACAATTTTACCTCAAAGTTATTCAAAGAAGTTATGGATAGCTTAGGAATAAAACAATTTAAATTAACTGCGCGCCATCCCGAATCGCAGGGAGCGTTAGAAAGGTGGCATCAGACATTAAAGACAATGTTGAGGGCTTATTATCAAGATTATCCTGAGGATTGGGATAAAGGTATTCCATTCGTACTGTTTGCAATTAGGGATGCACCTAATGAGTCAACCAAATTTAGTCCTTTTGAACTAATTTTTGGTCATGAGGTAAGCGGACCACTTAAATTGATTAAAGAAAATTGGTGGGTGAGAAATCGGAAATTACACTATTGGATTACGTGTCAAAGTTTAGGGAACAATTAAATAGAGCAGGTGAATTGGCTAGATAACATTTGAAAGTTGCACAAAATGTGATGAAACGGGACGCGGGCAAGAAATCCAAAGTTCGTAGTTTTGCCAGTGGAGATAAAGTTTTAGTATTGTTACCAGTGGTAGGTGAACCTTTAAAAACTAGGTTTTGTGGATCTTATCAGATTGAAAGGAAATTATGTGAGGTGAATTATGTGGTTAAAACACCGGATAGAAGGAAGTATCACCGAGTGTGTCATGTGAATATGCTTAAGAGGTACTTTGAAAGGGAAGGAGAGAAAAAGGAGAAGTGTTTAATGATTCTAACTCAAAGTGATGAACCAAATCCAGATGACTGTGAATTTGACATACCTCAAATTAAATTGGAAAATGAGGATGTTCTTAAAAATTGGGATAAATTGTTGAGTTACCTTCCAGAGGAAAAACGGACTGACCTGAAAGAGTTATTGATATCACGTGGGCAAGTTTGTAGAGATAAATGGGGAAGTACTAAAATGGCTATACATGATGTAGATGTGGGAAATGCTGTTCCAATCAAACAACATCCATAGAGACTTAACCCTTTAAAATTGGCACAGGTTAACAAAGAGATTGAGAGTATGCTTAAAAATGGCATAATTAATGTTGGTTGCAGCCAATGGAGCTCACCCATAGTGATGGTACCTAAACCAGATGGTACCTAACAGTTGTGTGTGGACTCTCGAAAGGTTAATGCAGTTACAAGACGGACTCTTATCCTATCCCACGTTTGGGGGATTGCATTGAGAAAGTGGGACAATCAGCTTTTATTTCCAATTTAAAAGTTACTGGCAGGTACCTTTTCCGAAAGGGCGAAGGAGATTTCAGCTTTTGTGATTCCAGGTGGTATATACCAATTCAAAGTTATGCCATTTGGTATGATGAACGCCCCAGCCACATTTCTACGGTTAACTAACAAAGTTGTTTCAGGATTACCCAATTGTGCATACATCGATGATCTGGTAATTTTCAGCCAAATATGGACAGAACATTTAAAACATCTGATGGAGTTATTCGATCGACTTCAGGAGGCGGGTTTGGTGACAAACCTAGCCAAAGGTGAATTTGGAAAAGCCCAAGTCACTTTCCTTGAGGAGTTTCCGATACCCTCAAGACGAAGGGAAATAATGTGATTTCTTGGCATGAGTGGATTTGATCTAACATTTGTGCAAAAGGTTTTGTCGCGTGATTGCTCCACTGATGGACTTGCTGAAGAAACGTCGAGAATTTCAATGGACAGCGGACTTTCAACAGGTATTTGACTGCCTGAAAGCTGTGATAACCAATGCTCCTGTGTTGGAGAATTGCAAGGGACTCTGTGATCAGATTGAACTAAAGTATCTGACTTTAAAGAGAAATGCCGAGGCGTAGAGGAAAGGATGGATCGTGCAGAGACTTTCTTGTTCAAAGAGACTGTCAATCGACAAGGATTTCAGTTGGAGGAAGAATGAAAAAAAAAATGGACTATATTATTATACCTGTTTGAGTGTGTTGTTTTTTGAAACGAACAAGTATATTTACTGTGTGCATTTCTTAAAGGATAGTGTAAAGATGAAAAATGAAACCATCTTGAAGTTGATGGGGTTTTCTTTCTTGGGGTGGGGGGGGGGGGGAGGTGTCACGTGAGAGTACCCTTTAAGAAATGGGTGTTTAAGAAATGGAGCTGCTCATGTTACTGGAGTGATGTCAGAGTATGGGTGGAGTTGAGCTCTACTTCTGCTTTTTAGTTTTCAGTTTGAGAAAAGGCTTGGGTGTGTCTGTGTTTGTCTGTGAGCTGCACTACTGTTGATCTCTGCCATCCAAAGACTATGGATAATTTGGTGAATTCAGAATTATAAATGATCTCAGCATTAAATGTAAACCTAGTGTGCTCCCTGTTTGAAGGTTCGTTAAGTCTTTTGGATGTTAAAAGGACAGCATACAGATTACTTAGTGTTGCATTCTTTGGGGCATGTATTTGATTTACTGGTTGCTAAGATATTCACTGTTTGTTTTAAAAAGGTTAACTTGATTTCATAGAATAAACATTGTTTTGTTTTTTAAAATAACTTTTCATTTCTGCTGTACCACACCTGTAGAGTGGGCCGTGTGCTCCCCATACCACAATCTATTAAAAATTGTGGGTCAGGTGAACATCATGATACACTTTAGGATTCTCTAAACCCTAACCCATAACACATGTGACTTCACCTTTTGTACCAGTCTACCATGTGGTACCTTGTCAAAGGCTTTACTGAAGTCCATGTACGCAACATCGCGTGCCTTTCCCTCATCAAACAACATCCTCGAAAAAGTCGATCAAATTAGTGATGCACGACCTCCCCTTCACAAAGCATGCTGTCCATCATAAATAAGTGTATTTGCTTCCAAATATGAGTAAATCCTATCTCTTAGAATCTTTTCCAATAATTTCCCTATCACTGACGTAATGCTCACCGGCCTATAATTTCCTGGTTTAAGCCCTTCTTAAACAATGGAACAACATTGGCTACTCTCCAGTCCTCTGGAACTTCTCCTGTAGCCAATGAGGATACAAAGATTACTATCAAGGCTCCAGCAATTTCCTCCCTTGCCTCCCTCAGTATTCTTGGGTAAATCCCATCAGGCCCTGGGGACTTATCTACGTTAACAAAGAGAACAAAGAACAAAGAAATGTACAGCACAGGAACAGGCCCTTCGGCCCTCCAAGCCCGTGCCGACCATACTGCCCGACTAAACTACAATCTTCTACACTTCCTGGGTCCGTATCCTTCTATTCCCATCCTATTCATATATTTGTCAAGATGCCCCTTAAATGTCCCTATCGTCCCTGCCTCCACTACCTCCTCCGGTAGTGAGTTCCAGGCACCCACTACCCTCTGCGTAAAAAACTTGCCTCGTACATCTACTCTAAACTTTGCCCCTCTCACCTTAAACCTATGCCCCCTAGTAATTGACCCCTCTACCCTGGGGAAAAGCCTCTGACTATCCACTCTGTCTATGCCCCTCATAATTTTGTATACCTCTATCAGGTCGCCCCTCAACCTCCTTCGTTCCAGTGAGAACAAACCGAGTTTATTCAATCGCTCCTCATAGCTTATGCCCTCCATACCAGGCAACATTCTGGTAAATCTCTTCTGCACCCTCTCTAAAGCCTCCACATCCTTCTGGTAGTGTGGCGACCAGAATTGAACACTATACTCCAAGTGTGGCCTAACTAAGGTTCTATACAGCTGCAACATGACTTGCCAATTCTTATACTCAATGCCCCGGCCAATGAAGGCAAGCATGCCGTATGCCTTCTTGACTACCTTCTCCACCTGTGTAGCCCCTTTCAGTGATCTGTGGACCTGTACTCCTAGATCTCTTTGACTTTCAATACTCTTGAGGGTTCTACCATTCACTGTATATTCCCTACCTGCATTAGCCCTTCCAAAATGCATTACCTCACATTTGTCCAGGTTAAACTCCATCTGCCATCTCTCCGCCCAAGTCTCCAGACAATCTAAATCCTGCTGTATCCTCAGACAGTCCTCATCGCTATCCGCAATTCCACCAACCTTTGTGTCGTCTGCAAACTTACTAATCAGACCAGTTACATTTTCCTCCAAATCATTTATATATACTACAAAGAGCAAAGGTCCCAGCACTGATCCCTGTGGAACACCACTGGTCACAGCCCTCCAATTAGAAAAGCATCCCTCCATTGCTACCCTCTGCCTTCTATGGCCTAGCCAGTTCTGTATCCACCTTGCCAGTTCACCCCTGATCCCGTGTGACTTCACGTTAATCCTTTTTAAGGCGCCCAACGCCTCCTCTTTATTAATATCAATATGACTCAGAATATCTATACATTCTACTCTATCCTCCTCATCCAGCAAGTCCTTCTCTTTGTTGAACACTGAGGCAAAGTATTCATTTAGTATCTTGCCCATTTCCTCTGGTTCCATACATCATGGTATGGGGCAGCACGGTAGTATAGTGGGTAGCACAGTTGCTTCACAGCGCCAGGGTCCCAGGTTCGATTCCCGGCTGGGTCACTGTCTGTGCGGAGTCTACGTTCTCCCCGTGTCTGCGTGGGTTTCCTCCGGGTGCTCCGGTTTCCTCCCACAGTCCAAAGATGCGTGGGTTCGGTGGATTGGCCATGCTAAATTGCCCTTAGTGTCCAAAAAGGTTAAGTGGGGGTGACTGTTACGGGATAGGGTAGATACGTGGGCTTGAGTAGGGTGCTCTTTGTAAGGGCCGGTGCAGACTTGATGAGCCGAATGGCCTCCTTCTGCACTGTAAATTCAATGATCTATAATCCCTGAATGGACCAACCCTTTCTCTGCCTACCCTCTTGCTCTTTACATATGTATAAAACGCCTTAGGATTTTCCTTAATCCTGCATACCAATGACATTTCATGACCCCTTTTAGCCTTCCAACTCCTACCTTAAGTTCCTTCCTACTTGCTTTATATTCTTCATCTGTCCTAAGCCTTTAGACCTCACGAATGCTTCCTTTTTCTTTTGACATGGTACATAATGTCCCTTGTTACCCAGGGTTCCCTTTTCGTACCAGCCTTATCTTTCGTCCTCACAGTTACATGCCGGTCCTGAATTCTAATCAACAGACATTTGAAAGCGTCCCACACGCCGAATATTGATTTTCCCTCAAATAGTCTTGCCCAGTCAACACTCTCCAGATCCTACCTAATGCTGTTGTAATTAGCCTTCCCACAGTCTAACACCTTCACCTGAGGACCACTCTTGTCCTTTTCCATAAGCAGCTGAAAACTTACAGAATTATGATTACTGTTCCCAAAATGATCTCCTACTGAGATTTCGATCACCTGGCCGGGCTCATTCCCCAGCACCAGGTTTAATATGGCAGTAAGTGTATCCCAGTCAATATAGGGAAGGTTAAAATCACCCACCACAACAATCCTACTGTTTATGCATCTTTCCAAGATCTGTCTGCATATCTGCTCCTCTGTCGCTCGCTGGCTGTTAGGAGGTCTGTAGTAAACCAACAACATTGTGACAGCACCCTTCCTATTCCTGAGCTCTACCCGCATTGCCTCACTGCCTGAACCCTCCCAAGTGTCCTCCTTCAGCACAGCTGTGATAGTCTCCTTAAACAATAATGCAAGTCCCCCACCCCTTTTGCATCCCCCTCTATCCTGCCTGAAGCATCTAAGTCCTGGAATGTTTAGTTGCCAATCCTGTCCCTCTTTTAACCAAGTTTCTGTAATAGCAACATCATCATTCCACGTACTAATCCAAGCTCTAAATTCATCTGTTTTACCTAAACTACTCCTCACATTGAAACTAATTGTTCTCCCTGGAGAGACAGAGGCTCAGGGGTGACCTGATAGACGTTTATAAAATTATGAGGGGTATAGATAGGGTGAACAGCTGGATGTTTTTTCCCAGGGCGGAAATGACAATTACAAGGGGGCACAAGTTCAAGATGAGGAGGGATAGATTCAGTGGAGATGTGCAGGGGACGTTTTTTACACAGAGGGTGGTGGTGGCCTGGAATGCACTTCCAAGTGAGGTGGTTGAGGCAGATACGTTAGCGACCTTTAAGACTTATCTGGAGGGGCACATGAATAGACGGGGTATAGAAGGATACAGACGGTTGGTCTAGATAGGATACGTGATTGGCGCAGGCTTGGAGGACTGAAGGGCATGTTCCTGTGCTGTATTGTTCTTTTTTCTGATGCACTTCCGCTGTGTTGACCAACCACTCCCTGCCTGCTCTTCCTCTTAATCTTACTGGCTTAGTCTGTAGCTCTCCCTCAGTTATTTCTCCCGCTGACCGACTGCTCTGGTTCCCATCCCTCTGCCATACTTGGCAGTTCAATCTGTTTCTCTGCCTTCCACTTACTAGCTTTTGTTTCTATCCCCTCTTTACTACCCTCTGACTTCCTGCATTGGTTCCCATCCCCTGCCACATTAGTTTTAACCCTCCCCAACAGTGTTGGCAAACAATCCCCCTTCGACATTGGTTCCAGTCCTGCCCAGATGATCGTCCGATTTGTAACGGTCCCACTCTTCCAGAATCGGTTCCAATGTCCCAAAAATCTGAATCCCTCCCTCCTGCACCAGCTCTCAAGCCATGCATTCATCCTATCTATCCTGTCATTCCTACTCTGACGAGCACATTGCACTGGTAGCATTCCCAGATTACTAACTTTGAGGTCCTATTTTTTACTCCCTAAATTCAGCATGTAGGACCTCATCCTGTTTTTTTCCTATATTGTTGGTGCCTATTTGCGCCATAACAGCTGCTTCTTCACCCTCCCACTTTATAATGTCCTGCAGCCGATCTGAGACATCCAAGACCCTTGCACCCGGGAGGCAATATACCTTCCTAGAGTCTCACTTGTGTCCGCAGAAATGCCTGTCTACTCCACTTACATTCAAATGCCCTATCACTGGAGCTTTACCACTCTTTTTTCTGCCCTCCTGCACAGCAGAGCCAGCCATGGTGCCATGAAACTGGCTACTGCTGCCTTGGGTCAGTTATGAGGAAACACAAGTGAGATGGCCTGGTGAGCCATCTCCCCCAACAGTATCTAAAACAGTATACCTGTTTTGGAGGGAGATGGCCCCAGGGGACCCCTGCATTGCCTTCCTACTCTTCCTCTGTCTGATGGTCACTTATTTGCCAGTTGTCCTCAGTATTCTTTATCTGCGGTGTGACCAACTCGCTAAATGTGCTATTCACGACTTCCTCAGCATCGTGGATGCTCCAAAGTGAGTCCATCCGCAGCTCCAGAGCCGACAAGCGGTCTAACAGGAGCTGCAGCTGGAAACACCTCTTGCACGTGAAGGAGCCAGGGACAGTGGACGTGTCCCTGAACTCCCACATAGCACAAGAGGAGCATGACAGTCATAGAACATAGAACAATACAGCGCAGTACAGGCCCTTCGGCCCACGATGTTGCACCGAAACAAAAGCCATCTAACCTACACTATGCCATTATCATCCATATGTTTATCCAATAAACTTTTAAATGCCCTCAATGTTGGCGAGTTCACTACTGTAGCAGGTAGGGCATTCCACGGCCTCACTACTCTTTGCGTAAAGAACCTACCTCTGACCTCTGTCCTATATCTATTACCCCTCAGTTTAAAGCTATGTCCCCTCGTGCCAGCCATTTCCATCCGCGGGAGAAGGCTCTCACTGTCCACCCTATCCAACCCCCTGATCATTTTGTATGCCTCTATTAAGTCTCCTCTTAACCTTCTTCTCTCCAACGAAAACAACCTCAAGTCCATCAGCCTTTCCTCATAAGATTTTCCCTCCATACCAGGCAACATCCTGGTAAATCTCCTCTGCACCCGCTCCAAAGTCTCCACGTCCTTCCTATAATGCGGTGACCAGAACTGTACGCAATACTCCAAATGCGGCCGTACCAGAGTTCTGTACAGCTGCAACATTCATAACATATGGGCCAAGTGCTGACAAATGGGATCAGCTGGGCAGGACAGGTGTTTTTCATGCGTTGGTGCAGACATGCTGGACCGAAGGGCCTCTTCTGCACCATATTATTCTGTGATTCTGATAACTCAGATCTAAAGAAACAGCATCAGTAAGCAGTGAGTTGAGACTGGGCACTCCGAGCACCAAGAAACACCACACTATTGAACGCCTATTTGAGTAGGAGCCTCAGTGGGGAATGCCCTCACAAGGCCACACAGTGGCACTGCCAGGATGCTGGCACTGCCAAGGTGCCCAGCTGGCAGTACCCAGGTGGCACTGGCAGGGCCAGGGTGGCAACCTGCCCAGTTGGTAAGCACCCAGGGGCCTCAGAACCCCTTGGAGATCTCCACAAGTGCCATTCCATCTGCTCCCCATTTGTGGAGACCAGCATTGAAGAGCACTTGCATAAGATCTCCAAGGTAATGGAGTTTGAGTCCATCGCCTTGAGTAGATCGTGGGAATGCATATTACAGTGAGACTAGCTGACTCACTCTAATATGCAGATTAGCCAAAAAATTATCTGCAGACAATGGGTGGATTCACATTGCAATTTGAGGGATATCCCATTAATTACCGGTCATGTTGCACTGAGCTGCTCTGCCTGCTGGGCAACATGGCAAGTAGATCGCACCGGATAGGTCAATAAAAATAGTCGTCCTTCTACAGATCCCTGGGGAACTCCATCCTCCTCCAAAAAAACAACCACTCATCATAATTCTCTGTTTCCTGTCAACCTTAAGTACAGCCAGTCTTTTTAATATCATCTCTTTATTAATTGTTACCCATACAGGTCTCAACTACTTCCTTTTCATTGTGACTTTGACAGCATCGTCTTCCTTGATAAAGACATATGCAAAGTATGCTTTTCATACCTCAGCCTGTTTCTATATGTGAATCCCCTTTCTCATTCCTAATTAGCTCCTCCTCCTCCACCTTTCACAACCCTTTTACTGCGCGTAGAATCATAGAATCTACAGTGCAGAAGGAGGCCATTCAGCCCATCGAGTCTGCACCCTACTTAAGTCCACGCCTCCACCCTATCCCAGTAACCCCATCTAACCTTTTGGACACTAAGGGGCAATTTAACATGACCAGTCCACCTAACCTGCACATCTTTGGACTGTGGGGATCACCCGGAGGAAACCCACGCAGACACGGGGAGAAGTGCAAACTCCACACAGACAGTAACCCGAGGCCGGAATTGAACCAGGGTCCCTGGGGCTATGAGGCAGCAGTGCTAACCACTGTGCCGCCATGCTGCACCTAAATATTAGGACATTAGGTTGTTATATCAGGTTGTTAGGTTGTTCCTTGATTGCAGTTGTTGTTGTTGTTTCGCTGTTTCTACTTTTGCCGGACTCACTGAATATCCGTCCATAAAATAGATTTTTGGCATGGAAAGGAACGCAGGGCTTCGAAAGTACATTGAACAGTGAAAAAAGCTTTTTTGCAGGCTGATTTTAGCTGTTAGGAGTTGTTACTGGATAGACTCTTCTTTCCTATCCTAGTCTTCAGAGTTTTAATCACCCCCTGTCCTGTAAAGACAGCAAGCAGCAGGAATGGAATCTTCTATCTGTGGAGTTTTGCTTTGAGCTCGTCTGTCTTAAAGTCAGTTATGTTCCTGCACACATCTCACAGCTGGTAGACTTACAATCTGAGCAGTGTCTGCTTCCTGGATAGAGGTGTGGTATGTCCCAAAACAAAGGTACAGTTTGTCAGATCCATGCAGTGCTGCAAAACCACTTACATGCAGTGAACTAGTACGTTGTTGTCTCACTTCCATGCCAGTTCTCCTGTTGGATATGAAAGGGTTGAGGCTGGTATTCATGTCAGTCAAATCTCCAAAAATCATGCTGCCACCGTTATGTGTTTTTCAACATAAATGCACCAATCTTACAACAAGGACAGCATTAACTGAGATGCTTCATCCACTATTGCTGTAGGTTGAGTTCAAGTAATGGGACTAGTGCATCACATCCTGTGGTGCTGATCACGATTGAAGCTGTTTAAGATACCCACTATTAAAAGTACATGTACATCATGACACAACAATATTCACATCAGCTACTGCAGAAACACATGTTAACTAAACTCTAAAATCCGTTAACACCACTGTTTTCCCAGTTGGATTCCACTGTTTTAATAATTACTGAATTATACCTGTCTCATGTCCATTGAGAGACCTGAATCACGCCAGCCTATGTAAAAATCTGATTGCAGGGTCAATTAAATGAATATATGGATGTGGTAGATTACCTGATGGATCAGCCAAATGTTGTTCTCCGCATCAATCCTGTAATTCTGAACATTGAAAGGAAGTACCTTGATCTTACATCTAAGACAGGTAATGTAATTAGTTATTTTTCTATTTGAAAAGTTTTACTGTGGATTAAATCCAAAATTGGATTTCATTAAACACCTATCTTTTGTTTTAGCTTTGAGTGACTGGAATGACTTTACAACATATTCCTTTCTGGATTCTCGAGACAAAAGCGCAGTAATTGCTGATCAGATGAAATACCTCACAAGAAAAGGTACCGATAGTTATACTTTCTGTGTGAAAGTACTTATATCAGTTCCTGATCTATAGATTACAAAATACTTTTGATAAGGTTTCACTTAAAAGGTTACTGCACAGAATGAAAACCTTTGGTTTTAGGTGTAACATATTAATTTTTTAAAAATCATACGAAAGAGGATCAGGAATAGGCCACTTGGCCCTTTGAGCCTGTTCTGCCATTCAATAAGATCATTGCTGATCTGACTGTAATTTATCCCTGTAACCCTTCACCCCTGTGTTTGTCAAGAATCTATCTACCACTGCCTTGAAAACATTCAAATACTCAACTTCCACTGCCTTTTGACGGCGGGAATTCCAAAGACTCACAACCCTCTGAGAGACAAAAAAATAATATCATCTCTGATTTAAATGGGTGACACCTTATTTTTAAACAGTGACCCCTAGTTCTCGATTCTCTGACAAGAGGAAACATCTCCTCCACATGCACCCTGTCACACCTTAGAACTGTTTCAATCGACTTCCGGGTGCGGCGATGACCAGCTAAGTCGCACATTTCGGCAGCTCCCGGTGGAACGGACTTTTGGGCTCTTAATTTGGGCTCCCATCGGCAATTTTAACGGCAAATAACACTGTGCGGTAATCCAGAAGGGAATCCCCCTGGACACGGATGGAAAAAAGAGAGGAAAGTAGCCGGATTGCGGTGGATCCTCAAGAGCAGCGGCCAGGAAGGCAGGCACAAAGCAAGATGGCGTCGGAAGGAGGCAGTTTAATATGGGGCCCTGTCCAACAAGAGTTCCTGCGGCGTTGCGTAGATGAACTCAAAAAGGAGATGAAGAAGGAGCTGTTGGCCCCGATATTACAAGCGATTGAGGGGCTAAAGGAGGAGCAAAAGACCCAGGAGCAGCAGCTTCGGGTCGTGAAGGCAAAGGCTGCTGAGAATGAGGACGACATACAGGGCCTGGTGGAGAAAACGGAGATCCACGAGGCACAACACAAAAGATGTGTGGAAAGGCTGGAGGTGCTGGAGAATAATGCGAGGAGGAAGAACTTAAGGATTCTTGGTCTTCCCAAAGGTGCAGAAGGGGCGGACGTCGGGGCATATGTGAGCACGATGCTGCATTCGTTAATGGGATCGGAGGCCCCGACGGGTCCGCTGGAGGTGGAGGGAGCCTATCGGGTTATGGCGCGAAGACCGAGGGCTGGAGAAACTCCTCGAGCAATAGTTGTGAGATTTCTCCGATACAAGGACAGAGAGATGGTCCTCAGATGGGCTAAGAAAACTCGGAACAGGAGGTGGGAGAATGCGGTGATCCGCGTGTATCAAGATTGGAGTGCGGAGGTGGCGAGAAGGAGGGCAAGCTTTAATCGGGCCAAAGCGGTGTTGCAAATTCGGAATGTTGCAACCGGCAAGACTGTGGGTCACACATCTAGGGAAACACCACTATTTCGAAACGGCAGACGAGGCGTGGACATTTATTGTCGAGTAGAAGCTGGTATGAGCGGGCCAGAAAAAGAACGTTTGGGACAAAAGTGGGGGGGGTGAATTTGTGGGATGAAGGGGGGAAAAGGGGGAAGAGAGGACTTCCCAGGTTGTTAAACCTGCGACCCTGTAACTTCTCTCTCTTCCCCATGTCGTGGGGGAGGGGGTGAGGGAGGATGAAGAGCTGTGGGCGCCAGCCATTGGGGGCGGGGCCAAAAGGGGAAGCGCGGGCTTTGTTCCCGCGCTATGGTAATCATGGCGGGAACAGGGAAGCAGGAAGGAGAGGGCCTCGCACAGTGTGAGCCGGGGTCACGGGGGGAAGCCGAGGTCGGCCAGAGTTTGCTGACTTCTGGGAGCAACATGGGGGGTGCAATTACGCTAGCTTGGGATCTGGGGCGGGGGGGGTTAACTGGGTTGCTGCTGCTGGGGAGAAGAGGGAGCTGGTATGGGAGGGGGGGGGTCGGGACAGGGGGGGCGCCGCCTGGGGGGGATACAGCTACGTGGGAACCGGGTGAGGAGCTGGATTGAAAAAGGAAATGGCTAGTCGTCAAGGGGGGGGCGGTAAAGAGACCCCCAACCCGGTTGATCACGTGGGATGTGAGAGGGCTGAACGGGCCGATTAAGAGGGCACGGGTACTCGCACACCTAAAGAAACTTAAGGCAGATGTGGTTATGCTTCAGGAGACGCATCTGAAGCTGACAGACCAGGTTAGACTTCGCAAAGGATGGGTGGGGCAGGTGTTTCATTCGGGCTAGATGCAAAAAACAGGGGGGTGGCCATACTAGTGGGGAAGCGGGTAATGTTTGAGGCAAAGACTATAGTGGCGGATAGTGGGGGCAGATACGTGATGGTGAGTGGCAAACTGCAAGGGGAGGCGGTGGTATTAGTGAACGTGTATGCCCCGAACTGGGATGATGCCAATTTTATGAGGCGTATGTTAGGACGAATCCCGGACCTAGAAGTGGGGAAGTTGGTAATGGGTGGAGACTTTAATACGGTGCTGGACCCAGGGCTGGACAGATCGAGGTCCAGGACCGGAAGGAGGCCGGCTGCAGCTAGGGTGCTTAAGGATTTTATGGTGCAGATGGGAGGAGTAGATCCCTGGAGATTTAGTAGACCTAGGAGTAAGGAGTTTTCGTTTTTCTCCTATGTACATAAAGTATTTTCACGAATAGATTTTTTTGTTTTGGGAAGGACACTGATCCCAAAGGTGATGGGGATGGAGTACACGGCTATAGCCATCTCGGATCATGCTCCACACTGGGTGGACCTGGAGATAGGGGAAGAAAAACAACAGCTTCCACCCTGGAGAATGGACATGGGATTATTGGCAGATGAGGGGGTGTGTTTAAGGGTGAGGGGGTGTATTGAAAGGTACTTGGAACTTAATGATAATGGGGAGGTACAGGTGGGAGTGGTCTGGGAGGCACTGAAGGCAGTGGTTAGAAGGGAGCTGATATCTATTAGGGCACATAAAGGAAAGCAGGAGGGTAGGGAAAGGGAGCGGTTGTTGAAAGAACTTCTGAGCGTGGACAGACAATACGCGGAGGCACTGGAGGAGGGACTATACAGGGAAAGGCAAAGGCTACATGTAGAATTTGACTTGTTGACTACGGGTAAGGCAGAGGCACAATGGAGGAAGGCACAGGATGTACTGTACGAATATGGGGAGTAGGTTGTTGGCCCACCAACTGAGGAAAAGGGGAGCAGCGAGGGAGATAGGGGGGTGAGAGATGAGGAGGGAGAGATGGAGCGGGGAGCGGAGAGAGTGAATGGAGTGTTCAAGGCATTTTATGAAAGATTATATGAAGCGCAGCCCCGGACGGGAAGGAGAGAATGGTGTGCTTTCTGGATCAGCTGGAATTTCCTAAGGAGGAGGAACAGGAGAGAGTGGGGCTGGGAGCACAGATTGAGACGGAGGAAGTAGTGAAAGGGATTGGAAGCATGCAGGCGGGGAAGGCCCCGGGACCAGACGGATTTCCAGTTGAATTCTATAAGAAATATTTGGACTTGCTGGCCCCGCTACTGATGAGAACCTTTAATGAGGCGAGCGAAAGGAGGCAGCTGCCCCCGGCTATGTCAGAGGCAACGATATCGCTCCTCCTAAAGAAGGAAAAAGACCCGCTGCAATGCGGGTCATACAGGCCCATTTCCCTCCTGAATGTGGATGCTAAGATTCTGGCCAAGGTAATGGCAATGAGGATAGAGGATTGTGTCCCGGGGGTGGTCCATGAGGACCAAACTGGGTTTGTGAAGGGGAGACAGCTAAATACAAATATACGGAGGCTGCTAGGGGTAATGATGAGGCCCCCACCAGAGGGGGAAGCGGAGATAGTGGTGGCGATGGATGCCGAGAAAGCATTTGATAGAGTGGAGTGGGATTATTTGTGGGAGGTGTTGAGGAGATTGGCTTTGGGGACGGGTATATCAGGTGGGTACAGTTGCTGTATAGGGCCCCGATGGCGAGCGTGGTCACGAATGGATGGGGGTCTGACTATTTTCGGCTCCATAGAGGGACGAGGCAGGGATGTCCTCTGTCCCCGTTATTGTTTGCATTGGCGATTGAACCCCTGGCCATGGCACTGAGGGGTTCCAGGAAGTGGAGGGGAGTACTTAGAGGGGGAGAAGAACACCGGGTATCTCTGTATGCGGATGATTTGTTGCTGTATGTGGCGGACCCGGCGGGGGGGATGCCAGAGATAATGCGGATACTTGGGGAGTTTGGGGATTTTTCAGGGTATAAACTGAACATGGGGAAAAGTGAGTTATTTGTGGTGCATCCGGGGGAGCAGAGCAGAGAGATAGAGGATTTACCGTTGAGGAAGGTAACCCCTCCGGTACCTGGGGATCCAGATAGCCAAGAATTGGGGTACATTACATAGGCTTAATTTAACACGGTTGGTGGAACAGATGGAGGAGGATTTCAAGAGATGGGACATGGTGTCCCTGTCATTGGCAGGTAGGGTGCAGGCGGTTAAAATGGTGGTCCTCCCGAGATTCCTTTTTGTGTTCCAGTGCCTCCCGGTGGTGATCACAAAGGCTTTTTTCAAAAGAATTGAGAAGAGCATTATGAGTTTTGTGTGGGCTGGGAAGACCCCGAGAGTGAGGCGGGGATTCTTGCAGCGTAGTAGGGTCAGTGGGGGGCTGGCATTACCGAGCCTAAGTGAGTACTACTGGGCCGCCAATGTTTCAATGGTGTGTAAGTGGATGGGAGAAGGGGAGGGAGCGGCGTGGAAGAGATTGGAGAGGGCGTCCTGCAGGGGGACTAGCCTGCAAGCAATGGTGACGGCGCCGTTGCCGTTCTCACCAAAGAAATACACCACAAGCCCGGTGGTGGTGGCTACATTGAAAATTTGGGGGCAGTGGAGACGGCATAGGGGAGGGACGGGAGCTTCGGTGCGGTCCCCAATAAGAAACAATCATAGGTTCGTTCCGGGGAGAATGGATGGGGGATTTGGAGCATGGCAAAGAGCTGGGGTAGTACAATTAAGAGATCTATTTGTAGATGGGACGTTTGCGAGTCTGGGAGCGCTGACGGAGAAATATGGGTTGCCCCAAGGGAATGCATTTCGGTACATGCAATTGAGGGCTTTTGTGAGGCAACAGGTGAGGGAATTCCCGCAGCTCCCGACGCAGGAAGTGCAGGATAGAGTGATCTCAGAGACATGGGTGGGGGACGGTAAGGTGGCAGACATATACAGGGAGATGAGGGACGAGGGGGAGATCTTGGTAGATGAGCTGAAAGGGAAATGGGAAGAAGAACTCGGGGAGGAGATTGAGGAGGGGCTGTGGGCTGATGCCCTATGTAGGGTAAACTCATCGTCCTCGTGTGCCAGGCTAAGCCTGATACAATTTAAGGTGCTACACAGGGCGCATATGACTGGAGCACGGCTTAGTAAATTTTTTGGGGTAGAGGATAGGTGTGCGAGATGCTCGAGAGGCCCAGCGAATCACACCCACATGTTCTGGTCATGCCCGGCACTACAGGGGTTCTGGGTGGGGGTGGCAAAGGTGCTTTCGAAGGTGGTGGGGGTCCGGGTCGAACCAAGCTGGGGGTTGGCTATATTTGGGGTTGCAGAGAGCCGGGAGTGCAGGAGGCGAGAGAGGCTGACGTGTTGGCCTTTGCGTCCCTTGTAGCCCGGCGCAGGATATTGTTAATGTGGAAGGAAGCCAAACCCCCGGGTGTGGAGACCTGGATAAACGATATGGCAGGGTTCATAAAGTTAGAACGGATTAAGTTCGTGTTAAGGGGTTCGGCTCAGGGGTTCACCAGGCGGTGGCAACCGTTCGTCGACTACCTCACAGAAAGATAGAGGGAATGGAAAAGAAGTAGATATTAGCAGCAACCCAGGGGGGAGGGGAAGGGGGGGGTGAGGAATCGGACGGACTCTCAGGGATGTTATTGTATATGTATAGGTATTTGGTATATGTAATTGTATATTGGATTGTTGGATTGTATTTTTGGAGAGTATTTATTTTGGACAAGGCAGTTGCCATTTAGTTTTGTTTTTTGTTTTTGTTTATATATTCCTCATTTATTTGTTTAAAACTGGCCACGGTTATTTATATTGCTTTATTGTTGTGTAAAAGAAACACTACGTATTGTTATGTTTGGTCAATAAACTTGAATAAAATATATTTTTTTAAAAAAGAACTGTTTCAATCAAGTTACCTGTTACTGTTCTAAACTCCAGCGGAAAAAGCCTTGCCTGTCCAACCTTTCTTCATAAGATAACCTGTCCATTCCTGGTACTAGTTTAGTAACCCTTCTCTGAACTGTTTCGAATGCACTACATCTTTTCTGAAATAAGGCGACCAATACTGTAAGCAGTACTCCAGACGTGGTCTCACTCGTGCTCTCTATAACTGAAGCATAACCTCTGTACTTTCATATTCAATTCCCCTCACAATAAACAATAACATTCTATTAGCTTTCCTAATTATTTGACTTTTGAGAATCATGATCCAAGACACCCAGATCCCTCAGCACATCAGAGCTCTGCAATTTCTCACCACTTAGACCAGTGTTTGTCAAACATGTTTTCCAGGGAACCCCTTTTGTCAACCGACTGACCTTTGGGACTCACGCCAGCCGGCCTTCACGGTTCACGCCATTATTGCTTATCTTTAATGCAAAAGGGGAGCCTACTTGGTGCTTACGATCTCACTCCAATCAGGTTCACAGGGGGAGAGGGCAGTGCTCATACCAGGTGCAGATGTCAGACAGTTCCTTTTGCCGTCTTCATCTTTGTGAGAATGGAAAATCCAACCTCTCACATGTAGGTCATTGTGAAGGGCAAAAGGAACAAATGCATGTTTTACTTAGCACTGACTTCTCCTGGAAGATGCTGATAGCTCATGGGCTTTTGGTGTGCTGTCACAGGTCAGGTGCAACAGCATAGTCTTTTCATTTGGAGTCAGCTGTAAGTTAATAGCTGATTCAAAGAATCATAGAATTATTGCAGTGCAGAAGGAGGCACATTTTTGCACTGTGGGAGGAAACCCAGAGCACCTGGAGGAAACCCACGCAGACACGGGAAGAATGTGAAAACTCCACACAGTCACCCGAAGTCAGAATCGAACCCGGGTCTCTGGCACTGTGCCACCATGCCACCCGATTCTGGACCTCAACAGGAATTTTTCACCCACCACTTCACTTTCAAAATCTGAAACTTCTCCTCTCATTTTCCAGTACTTCCCTGCATATAACACATGAGCTTTGCATCCTTATTTGCATTGGCAGAATTGACAAAACCATACTTCAATAAATCATACTGCTTTGTTCCTGACTTAAGTTACTTCTTTGTAGACTGTTCACCAGAGACCCTGGAGCTCTGTACAGAGATAATGCTAGCACTGCTCTGTCCTGCCTTGAACTTTTCTGAGCCGCTTTCTCCAGCAGATTCAAATGTGAGATTCTGACTAGGAGGTCCGCTGCCTATTTGTGACTCTGGCCATTTTATTTCTTGTAAGAAAACCATTCATCTCCACAGTTCACTTGCCTTGCTTGCCAGCATATATACAGGGCGCTTGATGTCAAACATACGTGCAAAGTGCGTGACCTGTTCTCTGCTGCCGCTTCTGGCCGGAAGCCTGTGCACAGTGTTATTTCCTTCTCATTTAAAAGGCGGCAACGAGGTCTCTGAACAGTCGGGTGAATGGCTACCATGTTTTGTGGAAGCCCTCTTCCAACCCACGGATGGTGAATTTGATTTTCTCCATTTGGAGAAATTCTGATAGGTTGGACAGCCTGTCTGAGGTTTAGGTGGTGATGTTGATCGCGAACCAAGCAGAATTCTACGGCGGGTGATCTGGGAGGCAAAGGCCCTCATCCCCATGAAGAGATCTGGCTGGTCTGATACCCCGAATACCGCCACTTTCGGGCATGGCTCCACCCTCATCCCCACCACTTTGGACATTGCCTCGAAGAAGGCTGTCCAGAACCCAGCAAGTCCGGGGCAAGACCAGAACATGTGGGCGTGGTTGGCCGGGCCTCCTTGGCACCGTTCACATCTATCCTCCACCTCTGCGAAGAACCTGCTCATTTGGGTTCTGGTCAAGTGGGCTCTATGTACCATTTTTAGCTACGTTAGGTTGAGCCTCACGCATGTGGAGGTAGAGTTGACTCTATGCAGTGCTTCGCTCCAGAATCCCCACCCTATTTCGAACCCCAAGTCTTCCTTCCATTTCCTCCTTGTCATGTCCAGTTCAGTGTCGGCCCTCTCTAGCAGTCGTTCGCACATGTCACAAAAGTTGGAAGGTAGTAAAACAGGGACAGAAACAAAAGGCAGTAAGGGGGAAAGGGTAATGCAGAGAAGTCATAGTCAAAAATGAAAAAGGGCGACAGTACAAGGTACAGTGACTGAGGGGAGCTCAGTGAATAGGCCCAGTAATACTAAAAGGAATAAAACGGGAAGTAAAAACATTAATGGTAAGCGACACGACAGGTTGTTACATGAAGATATGGGTTCAACGACAAGGAAAATTAGGAGAAAAGTTAAGAGGAAATATAACTTAGGAGAGGTTACTGATCGAGGTGTTAAGATTCAAAACAGAGGTAAAAACGGCAACATAAGTGTACTTTACCTGAATGCTCGTAGTATTCGGAATAAGGTAAATGAGTTGATGGAGCAAGTCATCGTGAATGACTATGATTTAGTGGCCATTACTGAAACATGGTTAAAGGATGGTCATGACTAGAAGTTAAATATCCGAGGGTAACAAACTAGTCGAAGGACAGAGTGGATGGTAAGGGGTGTAGCTCTGTTATTTAAGGATGACATCCGGGCAATAGTAAGGGATGACATCGGTGCTATGAGGATAAAGTTGAATCCATTTGGGTGGAAATCAGGAATAGTAAGGCGAAAAAGTCACTGATAGGAGTAGTCTACAGGCTACCAAATAGTAACATTATGGTGGGGCAGGCAGTAAACAAAGAAATAACGGATGCTTGTAGAAATGGGACAGCAGTTATCATGGGGGATTTTAATCTACATGTCGATTGATTTAACCAGATCGGCCAAGGCAGCCTTGAGAAGGAGTTTATAGAATGTATCCGCGATAGTTTACTCGAACAATATGTAATGGAACCTACGAGGGAACAAGCGGTCCTAGATCTGGTCCTTTGTAATGAGACAGGATTGATTCATGATCTCATAGTTAGGGATCCTCTCGGAAGGAGCGATCACAATATGGTGGAATTAAAAATACAGATGAAGGGTGAGAAGGTAAAATCAAACACTAGTGTTTTGTGCTTAAACAAAGGAGATTAAAATGGGATGAGAGAAGAACTAGTAAGGTAGACTGGGAGCAAAGACTTTATGGTGAAACAATTGAGGAACAGTGGAGAACCTTCCAAGCAATTTTTCACAGTGCTCAGCAAAGGTTTATACCAACAAAAAGGAAGGACGGTAGAAAGAGGGAAAATCGACCATCGATATCTAAGGAAATAAGGGAGAGTATCAAATTGAAGGAAAAAGCATACAAAGTGGCAAAGATTCGTGGGAGACTAGAGGACTGGGAAATCTTTGGGGGGCAACAGAAAGCTACTAAAAAAGCTGTAAAGAAGAGTAAGATAGATTATGAGAGTAAACTTGCTCAGAATATAAAAACAGATCGTAAAAGTTTGTACAAATATATAAAACAAAAAAGAGTGGCTCAGGTAAATATTGGTCCTTTAGAGGATGAGAAGGGAGATTTAATAATGGGAGATGAGGAAATGGCTGAGGAACTGAACAGGTTTTTGGGTCGGTCTTCACAGTGGAAGACACAAATTACATGCCAGTGACTGATAGAAATGAGGCTATGGCAGGTGAGGGCCTTGAGATGATTGTTATCACTAAGAAGGTAGTGATGGGCAAGCTAATGGGGCTAAAGGTAGACAAGTTTCCTGGCCCTGATGGAATGCATCCCAGAGTGCTAAAAGAGATGGATAGGGAAATTGCAAATGCACTCGTGATAATTTACCAAAATTCACTCGACTCTGGGCTGGTCCCGGTAGATTGGAAATTAGCAAACGTGACACCACTGTTTAAAAAAGGAGGAAGGCAGAAAGTGGGTAATTATAGGCCAGTGAGCTTAACTTCAGTAGTAGGGAAGATGCTGGAATCTATCATCAAGGAAGAAATAGCGAGGCAGACGCAGCATGGGTTCATAAAGGGCAGGTCGTGCCTAACTAATTTAGTGGAATTGTTTGATGACATTACCAGTGCGGTAGATAACGGGGAGCCAATGGATGTGGTATATCTGGATTTCCAGAAAGCCTTTGACAAGGTGCCACACGAAAGGTTGCTGCATAAGATAAAGATGCATGGCATTGAGGGTAAAGTAGTAGCATGGATAGAGGATTGGTTAATTAATAGAAAGCAAAGAGTGGGGATTAATGGGTGTTTCTCTGGTTGACAATCAGTAGCTAGTGGTGTCCCTCAGGGATCAGTGTTGGGCCCAAAAGTGCAGAGGATACTGGAGGTCTGCAGAGGGATTTGGATAGGCTAAATGAATGGGCTAGGGTCTGGCAGATGGAATACAATGTTGACAAATGTGAGGTTATCCATTTTGGTAGGAATAACAGCAAAAGGGATTATTATTTAAATGATAAAATATTAAAACATGCTGCTGTGCAGAGAGACCTGGGTGTGCTAGTGCATGAGTCGCAAAAAGTTGGTTTACAGGTGCAACAGGTGATTAAGAAGGCGAATGGAATTTTGTCCTTCATTGCTAGAGGGATGGAGTTTAAGACTAGGGCGGTTATGCTGCAATTATATAAGGTGTTAGTGAGGCCACACCTGGAGTATTATGTTCAGTTTTGGTCTCCTTACCTGACAAAGGACGTACTGGCGCTGGAGGGTGTGCAGAGGAGATTCACTAGGTTAATCCCAGAGCTGAAGGGGTTGGATTACGAGGAGAGGTTGAGTAGACTGGGACTGTACTCGTTGGAATTTAGAAGGATGGGGGGTGCAATCTTATAGAAACATATAAAATTATGAAGGGAATAGATAGGATAGATGCGGGCAGGTTGTTTCCACTGGCGGGTGAAAGCAGAACTAGGCGGCATAGCCTCAAAATAAGGGGAAGTAGATTTAGGATTGAGTTTAGGAGGAACTTCTTCACCCAAACGGTTGTGAATCGATGAAATTCCTTGCCCAGTGAAGCAGTTGAGGCTCCTACATTAAGTTTTTTAAGATAAAGATAGATAGTTTTTTGAAGAATAAAGGGATTAAGGGTTATGGTATTCGTGCCGGAAAGTGGAGCTCAGCCCAAAAAGATCAGCCATGATCTCATTGAATGGGGCCAGATGGCCGACTCCTGCTCCTAGTTCTTATGTTCTTATGAAATGTGGAACTTGTTCAAGGAACAGATACTACGTGTGCTTGATATGTATGTCCCTGTCAGGCAGGGAAGAGATGGTTGAGTGGGAGAACCATGGTTGATAAGTGAGGTAGAATGTCTTGTTAAGAGGAAGAAGGATACTTCTGTAAGGCTGATGAAACAGGGTTCAGACAGGGCGCTGGAGGGATACAAGATAGCCAGGAGGGAACTGAAGAAAGGGGATTAGGAGAGCAAAGAGAGGGCATGAAAAATCTTTGGCGGGTATGATCAAGGAAAACCCCAAGGCCTTTTTCCACATATGTGAGAAATATGAGAATGGCTAGAGCGAGGGTAGGTCCGATCAAGGACAGTCGCGGGAGATTGTGTATTGTGTCTGAAGAGATAGGAGAGGTCTTGAACGAGTACTTTTCTGCAGTATTTACGAATAAGAGGGGCCATATTGTTGGAGAGGACAGTGTGAAACAGACTGGTAAGCTCGAGGAGATACTTGTTCGGAAGGAAGATGTGTTGGGCATATTGAAAAACTTGCGGATCGACAAGTCCCCTGGGCCTGACGGGAAAAATCCAAGGATTCTATGGGAAGCAAGAGATGAAATTGCAGAGCCGTTGGCAATGATCTTTTCATCCTCACTGTCAACAGGGGTGGTACCTGGGGACTGGAGAGTGGTGAATGTCGTGCCCCTGTTCAAAAAAGGGACTAGGGATAACCCTGGGAATTACAGGCCGGTTAGTCTTACATCGGTGGTAGGCAAAGGAATGGAAAGGGTACTGAGGGATAGTATTTCTGAGCATCTGGAAAGACACTGCTTGATTAGGGATAGTCAGCACGGATTTGTGAGGGGTAGGTCTTGCCTCACAAGTCTTATTGAATTCTTTGAGGAGGTGATCAAGCACGTGGATGAAGGTAAAGCAGTGGATGTCGTGTACATGGATTTTAGTAAGGCATTTGATAAGGTTCCCCATGGTAGGCTTATGCAGAAAGTAAGGAGGCATGGGACAGTGGGAAATTTGGCCAGTTGGATAATGAACTGGCTCACCAATAGAAGTCAGAGAGTGGTGGTGGATGGCAAATATTCAGCCTGGAGCCCAGTTACCAGTGGTGTACTGCAGGAATCAGTTCTGGGTCCTCTGCTGTTTGTGATTTTCTTTTCTTTTTTTTAAATAATATTTTATTGAAAATTTTTGGTCAACCAACACAGTACATTGTGCATCCTTTACACAACATTGTAACAATACAGATAATAATGACCTTTTTAAAATTTAAACAAAAACAACAACAAATAAATAAATATTAAATAACAAAAAATAAAAACTAGCCCTAATTGGCAACTGCCTTGTCTCAGGCCACACACACCCCCCACCCCCCATCCCCCCCCATCCCTCCCCCCCCCCCAAGTCCTGGGCCGCTGCTGCTGCCTTCTTTGTTCTCCCCTATCTATCTTTCCGCAAGATATTCGACGAACGGTTGCCACCGCCTAGTAAACCCTTGAGCCGACCCCCTTAGGACGAACTTAATCCGCTCTAACTTTATGAACCCCGCCATATCATTTATCCAGGTCTCCACCCCCGGGGGCTTGGCTTCTTTCCACATTAGCAATATTCTGCGCCGGGCTACTAGGGACGCAAAGGCCAAAACATCGGCCTCTTTTGCCTCCTGCACTCCCGGCTCTTGTGCAACCCCAAATATAGCCAACCCCCAGCTTGGTTCGACCCGGACTCCTACTACTTTCGAAAGCACCTTTGTCACCCCCATCCAAAACCCCTGTAGTGCCGGGCATGACCAAAACATATGGGTATGATTCGCTGGGCTTCTCGAGCACCTCGCACACCTATCCTCCACCCCAAAAAATTTACTGAGCCGTGTTCCAGTCATATGTGCCCTGTGTAATACCTTAAACTGAATCAGGCTTAGCCTGGCGCACGAGGACGACGAGTTTACCCTGTTTAGGGCATCTGCCCACATCCCCTCCTCAATCTCCTCCCCTAGCTCTTCTTCCCATTTCCCTTTTAGTTCGTCCATCACAGTCTCCCCTTCGTCTCTCATTTCCCTATATATATCCGACACCTTACCGTCCCCCACCCATTTCTTTGAGATGACTCTGTCCTGCACCTCTTGTGTCGGGAGCTGCGGGAATTCCCTCACCTGCTGCCTCGCAAAAGCCCTCAATTGCATGTACCTGAATGCATTCCCTTGGGGCAACCCATATTTCTCGGTCAGCGCTCCCAGACTCGCAAACTTCCCATCCACAAATAGATCTTTCAATTGCGTTATACCTGCTCTTTGCCACATTCCATATCCCCCATCCATTCCCCCCGGGGCAAACCTATGGTTGTTTCTTATCGGGGACCCCCCCAGTGCTCCGGTCTTTCCCCTATGTCGTCTCCACTGTCCCCAAATCTTCAGTGTAGCTACCACCACCGGACTCGTGGTATAGTTCCTTGGTGAGAACGGCAATGGGGCTGTCACCATAGCCTGCAGGCTGGTCCCCCTACAGGACGCCCTCTCTAATCTCTTCCACGCCGCTCCTTCCTCCTCTCCCATCCACTTACTCACCATTGAAATATTAGCGGCCCAATAATACTCACTTAGGCTCGGTAGTGCCAGCCCCCCCCTATCCCTACTACGCTGTAAGAATCCCTTCCTCACTCTCGGAGTCTTCCCGGCCCAAACAAAACCCATAATACTCTTTTCTATCCTTTTGAAAAAAGCCTTCATGATCACCACCGGGAGACACTGAAACACAAAAAGGAATCTCGGGAGGACCACCATCTTAACTGCCTGCACCCTCCCTGCCATTGACAATGCTACCATGTCCCATCTCTTGAAATCTTCCTCCATCTGTTCCACCAACCGCGTCAAATTTAGCCTGTGCAATGTGCCCCAATTCTTAGCTATCTGGATCCCCAGGTAACGAAAGTCTCTTGTTACCTTCCTCAACGGTAGGTCTTCTATTTCTCTACTCTGCTCCCCTGGATGCACCACAAACAGCTCACTCTTTCCCATATTCAATTTATACCCTGAAAAATCCCCAAACTCCCCAAGTATCCGCATTATTTCTGGCATCCCCTCCGCTGGATCCGCCACATATAGTAGCAGATCATCCGCATATAAAGATACCCGGTGTTCTTCTCCTCCCCTAAGTATTCCCCTCCATCCCTTGGAACCTCTCAGCGCTATCGCCAGGGGCTCAATCGCCAGTGCAAACAGTAATGGGGACAGAGGACATCCCTGCCTTGTCCCTCTATGGAGCCGAAAATATGCCGATCCCCGTCCATTCGTGACCACACTCTCCACTGGGGCCCTATACAACAGCTGCACCCATCTAACATACCCCTCTCCGAACCCAAATCTCCTCAACACCTCCCACAGATAATCCCACTCCACTCTATCAAATGCTTTCTCGGCATCCATCGCCACTACTATCTCCGTTTCACCCTCTGGTGGGGCCATCATCATTACCCCTAACAACCTCCGTATGTTCGTGTTCAGCTGTCTCCCCTTCACAAACCCAGTTTGGTCCTCATGAACCACCCCCGGGACACATTCCTCTATTCTCATTGCCATTACCTTGGCCAAGACCTTGGCATCTACATTGAGGAGGGAGATTGGTCTGTAGGACCCGCATTGTAGCGGATCCTTTTCCTTCTTTAAAAGAAGCGATATCGTTGCTTCTGACATAGTCGGGGGCAGTTGTCCCCTTTCCTTTGCCTCGTTGAAGGTCCTCGTCAGTAGCGGGGCGAGCAAGTCCAAATATTTTCTGTAAAATTCAACTGGGAATCCGTCCGGTCCCGGGGCCTTTCCCGTCTGCATGTTCCTAATTCCTTTCACCACTTCTTCTACTGTGATCTGTGCTCCCAATCCCATCCTTTCCTGCTCTTCCACCTTGGGAATTTCCAGCCGATCCAAAAACTCCATCATTCTCTCCCTCCCATCCGGGGGTTGAGCTTCATACAATTTTTTATAAAATGTCTTAAACACTTCATTCACTCTCTCCGCTCCCCGCTCCGTCTCTCCATCTTCGTCTCTCACCCCCCCTATTTCCCTCGCTGCTCCCCTTTTCCTCAATTGGTGTGCCAGCAATCTGCTCGCCTTCTCTCCATATTCATACTGTACACCCTGCGCCTTCCTCCATTGTGCCTCTGCAGTGCCTGTGGTCAGCAAGTCAAATTCCACATGCAGCCTTTGCCTTTCCCTATACAGTCCCTCCTCCGGTGCTTCCGCATACTGTCTGTCCACCCGCAAAAGTTCTTGCAACAACCGCTCCCGTTCCTTACTCTCCTGCTTCCCTTTATGTGTCCTTATTGATATCAGCTCCCCCCTAACCACCGCCTTCAACGCCTCCTAGACCACTCCCACCTGAACCTCCCCATTGTCATTGAGTTCCAAGTACTTTTCAATGCATCCCCTCACCCTTAAGCACACCCCCTCATCCGCCATTAGTCCCATATCCATTCTCCAGGGTGGACGCCCTCTTGTTTCCTCCCCTATCTCCAAGTCTACCCAGTGTGGGGCATGATCCGAAATGGCTATAGCCGTATATTCCGTTCCCCTCACCCTCGGGATCAATGCCCTACCCAACACAAAAAAGTCTATGCGTGAATAGACTTTATGGACATAGGAGAAAAACGAGAACTCCTTACTCCTAGGTCTACTGAATCTCCACGGGTCCACCCCTCCCATCTGCTCCATAAAATCCTTAAGCACCTTGGCTGCTGCCGGCCTCCTACCAGTCCTGGACTTCGACCTATCCAGCCTTGGTTCCAACACCGTGTTAAAGTCTCCCCCCATTATCAGCTTTCCGGTCTCTAGGTCTGGGATGCGTCCTAGCATTCGCCTCATAAAATTGGCATCGTCCCAATTCGGGGCATACACGTTTACCAACACCACCATCTCTCCCTGTAATTTGCCACTCACCATCACGTATCTGCCCCCGTTATCCGCCACTATAGTCTTTGCCTCGAACATTACCCGCTTCCCCACTAATATAGCCACCCCCCTGTTTTTCGCATCCAGCCCCGAATGGAACACCTGCCCTACCCATCCTTTGCGCAACCTAACCTGATCTATCAGTTTCAGGTGCGTTTCCTGTAACATGACCACATCTGCTTTAAGTTTCTTAAGGTGTGCGAGTACTCGTGCCCTCTTTATCGGCCCGTTAAGCCCCCTCACGTTCCACGTGATCAGCCGAGTTGGGGGGCTTCCCACCCCCCCCCCTTGCCGGTTAGCCATCATCTTTTTCCAGCTTCTCGCCCAGTTCCCACGCGGCTGTATTTCTCCCAGACGGTGCCCCCCCGCCCATCCTTTCCCGCACCCACTCCCCCCTTTCCCCAGCAGCAGCAACCCAGTAATTCCCCCCTCCCCCCACCCCCGCTAGACCCCCCGCTAGCGTAATTACTCCCCCCATGTTGCTCCCAGAAGTCAGCAAACTCTGGCTGACCTCGGCTTCCCCCCGTGATCACGGCTCTCCCCGTGCGGCGCCCCCTCCTTCCTGCTTCTCTATTCCCGCCATAATTATCATAGCGCGGGAACCAAGCCCGCGCCTCTCCCTCGGCCCCGCCTCCCATGGCCAACGCCCCATCTCCTCTCCCTCCCCACCTCCCCCCATCACCACCTGTGGGAGAAAGAAAAGTTACCATACCGCAGGATTAATCATACAATCCCTCTTCGCCCCCCCCCCCCACTCGTCCCACCACTTTGTCCAAACGTTCATTTTCGTAGTCCAATCATTCCAATTTTTCTTCTACAATAAAAGTCCACGCTTCATCCGCCGTCTCAAAGTAGTGGTGCCTCCCTTGATATGTGACCCACAGTCTTGCCGGTTGCAGCATTCCAAACTTTATCTTTTTTTTGTGAAGTACCGCTTTGGCCCGATTAAAGCTCGCCCTCCTTCTCGCCACCTCCGCACTCCAATCTTGATAGACGCGGATCACCGCGTTCTCCCATTTACTACACCGAGTTTTCTTCGCCCATCTAAGGACCATTTCTCTATCCTTAAAACGGAGAAATCTCACCACTATGGCTCTGGGAGCTTCTCCTGCTCTCGGTCCTCGCACCATAACTCGGTATGCTCCCTCCACCTCCAACGGACCCGTCGGGGCCTCCACTCCCATTAACGAGTGCAGCATCGTGCTCACATATGCCCCGACGTCCGCCCCCTCCACACCTTCAGGAAGGCCAAGAATCCTCAAGTTGTTCCTCCTTGCGTTATTTTCCAGTGCCTCCAACCTCTCCACAGATCGTTTCTGGTGTGCCTCCTGTATCTCCGACTTCACCACCAGGCCCTGTATGTCGTTTTCATTCTCTGCTGCTTTCGCCTTCACGACCCGAAGCTCCTGCTCCTGGATCTTTTGTTCCTCTTTCAGCCCTTCAATCGCCTGTAGTATCGGGGCCAACAACTCTTTCTTCATTTCCTTTTTTATCTCCTCCACGCAGCGTTTCAAAAACTCTTGTTGTTCAGGGCCCCATATGAAACTGCCACCTTCCGATGCCATCTTGGTTTCTGCTTGCCTTCCTTGCCGTTGTTCCAAAGGATCCGCTGCAATCCGGCCACTTTCCTCTCCTTTTTCCATCCGTGTCCAGGGGGAACACCCTTCTGGTTTACCGCACGGTGTTTTCAGCCGTTAAAATTGCCGTTGGGGCTCCTATCAAGAGCCCAAAAGTCCGTTTCACAGGGAGCTGCCGAAACGTGCGACTCAGCTGGTCATCGCCGCACCCGGAAGTCTGTTTGTGATTTTCATTAATGACTTGGATGATGAAGTTGAAGGGTGGGCCAGTAAATTTGCAGACAATACGAAGATTTGTGGTGTTGTGGATAGTGAGGAGGGCTGTTGTCGGCTGCAAAAAGACATAGATAGGATGCAGAGCTGGGCTGAGAAGTGGCAGATGGAGTTTAACCCTGAAAAGTGAGGTTGTCCATTTTGGAAGGACAAATATGAATGCGGAATACAGGGTTAACGGTAAGGTTCTTGGCAATGTGGAGGAGCAGAAAGATCTTGGGGCCTATGTTCATAGATCTTTGAAAGTTGCCATTCAAGTGGATAGAGCTGTGAAGAAGGCCTATGGTGTGCGAGTGTTCACTAGCAGAGGGATTGAATTTAAGAGATGTGAGGTGATGATGCAGCTGTACAAAACCTTGGTAAGGCCACATTTGGAATACTGTGTGCAGTTCTGGTCGCCTCATTTTAGGAAGGATGTGGAAGCTATGTGGAAGGAATGGAGAGTAGGTCTTACGAGGAAAGGTTGAGGGTGCTAGGCCTTTTCTCATTAGAACGGAGAAGGCTGAGAGGCGACTTGATAGAGGTTTATAAGATGATCAGGGGATAGATAGAGTAGACAGAGACTTTTTCCCCGGGTGGAACAAACCATTAAGAGGGGACATAAATTTAAGGTGAATGGTGGAAGATATAGGGGGGATGTCAGAGGTAGGTTCTTTACCCAGAGAGTAGTGGGGGCATGGAATGCACTGCCTGTGGAAGTAGTTGAGTCAGAAGAATTAGGGACCTTCAAGCGGCTATTGGATAGATACATGGATTACGGTAGAATGATGGGGTGTAGATTAATTTGTTCTTAATCTCGGAAAAAGGTTTGGCACAACATCGTGAGCCAAAGGGCCTTTTCTGTGCTGTATTTTTTAATGTTCTATGTTCATCTGCCATCTCCTTATTTTCCATTATCAGTTCTCCAGAACTGTATATGACCATTGCTCACTTTGTTAACTCTTTTCTTATTCGAATATCAAAAAGAACTCTTACTATCTATCTTTATATTTCGAGCTAGCTTTCTCGCACACTTAATTTTTCCACCTTTATTAATTTTTTTTGTCATTCTGTGCTTTTTTGTATTTTGTTCAATCTTGTGACTTGCCACTTGTCTTTGTGCAATTACATGGTTTTTCTTTATGTTTGATACTGTCTTTAACTTTTTTAGATGGTGGGTCTTCCCAATGAAATTTTTCTTTCTCGTTGGAATGAATCTGTCCTGAAATATCCCTTTGTGTGCCACAGCATCTCTATTGATGAATCCCTTAACCTAATTTCCCAGTTTACTTTTGTCAGCTCGATTTTCGTTCACCCATAATTGCCCTTGTTTAAGTTTAAAATACTAATCTTGGACCCACTCTTATCTCCCTCAAGCGGAGTGTAAAATGGATTATTTAAATTCAAGATGTGGGGTAAAAAATAAATCAGGCGATAGAAAAGGCATATAAGAAAGGCAATATTACAATAATCATGGGGGACTTCAATAAGCAGGTGGACTGGGAAAATCAGGTTGGTAGTGGATCCCAAGAAAAGGAATTTATGGAATGTGAGCAGCTTGTGACAAAGCAGGGATATGCTGCGTGGCTTAGGAGTGGGCTGGATGACACCCCACGAGTCATAGGTGTTTACAGCATGGAAACAGGTCCTTCTGCCTAGCTTGTCCATGCCTCCCAGTTTCTATCTCTAAGCCAGTCCCACTTGCCCGCATTTGGCCCCTATCCCTCTATACCCACCCTGCCCGTGTAACTGTCTTAACTGTTTTTTGCAGGAAGAAAATTCCTGGCAACTCATTCCAGATGCTCACCACCGTCTGTGCGAAAAAATTCCCCTCTGGTCTCTTTTTGTACCTCTCCCCTCTCACCTTAAACCTATGGCCTCTCTAATTGTAGACTTCTCTACCTTTGGGAAAAGATGTTCACTATCTACCTTATCTATGCTCCTCATTATTTTATGTACCTCTCTAAGATCACCCCTAAGCCTTCTACGCTCCAGGGAAAAAAGTTCCAGCCTATCCAGCCTCTCCTTATAACTCAGACCATCAAGTCCTGGTAGCATCCTCGTAAATCTCTTCTTCACTCTTTCTAGTTTAACAATATTCTTCCGATAATAGGATGACCAGAACTGAACACAGTATTCCATGTGTGGTCTTACCAATGTCTTGTACAACTTCAACTAGACATCCCAACTCCTGTATTCAATATTCTGACTAATAAAACCTAGCATACTGAATGTCTTTTTCACCACTCTGTCCACCTGCGACTCCACCTTCAAGGAGCTATGAACCTGCACCCCTAGATCTCTTTGTTCTGTAACACTCCACAACTCCCTACCATTAACTGAGTAGGTCCTGCCCTGATTTGATCTACCAAAATGCATCACCTCACATTTATCCAAATTAAACTCCATCTGCCATTCATCGGCGCACTGGCCCAATTGGTCAAGATCCTGTTGCAATCTTATATAACCTTCTTCACTACCCACTATGTCACCACTCTTGGTGTCATCTGCAAACTTACTAACCGTGCCTCCTACATTCTCATCCAAATCATTAATATATATAACAAAATAACAGTGGACCCAACACCAATCCCCGAGGCACAGGCCTCCAGTTTGAAAAACAACACTCCACAACCACCCTTTGGCTTATGTCGGCAAGCTAATTTTGCATCCAATTGGCTACCTCAGCCAAGATTCCGTGAGATTTAACCTTTTGCAACAACCTACCTCGTCAAAGGCCTTGCTAAAATCCATGGAGACAACTTCGACTGCACTGCCCTGATCTACCTTCTTGGTTACCCCTTCAAAAAACTCATATCAAATTTGTGAGACATGACATTTCCCTTACAAAGCCTTGTTGACTTTCCCTAATTAGCCCTTGCCTGTCTAAATACCTGCAGATCCTGTCCCTCAGAATACCTTCTAACAATTTACCCACTGCAGAAGTAAGACTAATCGGTTTGTCGTTCCCAGGCTTATTCCTGCAGCCCTTGTTAAACAAGGGCACAACATTTGCTACCCTCTAATCTTCAAGAACCTCTCCTGTGGCTGTCGATACCTCCAGCACCTCCTTCTCTGTAATGTGTACACTCCTCAATACATCAGTTCTTATTTCCCCAATTTCCTTAACATTCATGCCTTTCTCAACAGTAAATACTGATGAGAAATATTCATTTAGGACCTCTCCCATCCCTTGCGGACCTGCACATAGATGACCTTGTTTATCCTTAAGAGGCCCTACCCTCTCCCTCGTCACCCTTTTACCCTTTATGTATCTAAGGAATATGCTCACCCTGAACCCTAGTTAACACCTTTTTGAAAGACTCCCACTTACCAACTGTCCCCTAGCCTGCAAATAGGCACCCTCAATCAACTTTTGAAAGTTCCAGCCTAATACCGTCAAAATTGGCCTTGACCAATTTAGAATTTCAACTTTTGGGCCAGAACTATAATTCTCCAGAGCTATCTTTATAACTAATGGAATTATGGTCACTGGTCCTAAAGTGATCGCTCATTTTGGGACCAGTGACCACTTCTGTCACCTGCCCTTCCTTATTCCCCAAGAGGAGGTCAAGTTGATTTATACCTCGGGGTACATATCACCACAAATCTGCCCTGGTCCATCCACGTCGACGCTACCACCAAGAAAGCACAACAGCGCCTATACTTCCTCAGGAAACTAAGGAAATTCAGCATGTCCACATGAACTCTTACCAACTTTTACAGATGCACCATAGAAAGCATCCAATCTGGCTGCATCATAGCCTGGTATGGCAACTGCTTGGCCCAGGACCGCAAGAAACTTCAGAGAGTCGTGAACACAGCCCAGTCCATCACACAAACCTGCCTCCCATCAATTGACTCCATCTACACCTCCCGCTGCCTGGGGAAAGCGGGCAGCATAATCAAAGACCCCTCCCACCTGGCTTACTCACTCTTCCAACTTCTTCCATCGGGCAGGAGATACAAAAGTCTGAGAACATGCACGAACAGACTCAAAGACAGCTTCTTCCCCGCTGTTACCAGACTAGGAGTACAGGTCCACAGGTCATTGAAAGGGGCAACACAGGTGGAGAAGGTAGTCAAGAAGGCATACGGCATGCTTGCCTTCATTGGCCGGGGCATTGAGTATAAGAATTGGCAAGCCATGTTGCAGCTATATAGAACCTTAGTTAGGCCACACTTGGAGTATAATGTTCAATTCTGGTCGCCGCACTACCAGAAGGATGTGGAGGCTTTAGAGAGGGTGCAGAAGAGATTTACCAGAATGTTGCCTGGTATGGAGGGCATTAGCTATGAGGAGCGGTTGAATAAACTCGGTTTGTTCTCACTGGAACGAAGGAGGTTGAGGGGAGACCTGATAGAGGTATACAAAATTATGAGGGGCATAGACAGAGTGGATAGTCAGAGGCTTTTCCCCAGGGTAGAGGGGTCAATTACTAGGGGGCATAGGTTTAAGGTGAGAGGGGCAAGGTTTAGAGTAGATGTACGAGGCAAGTTTTTTACGCAGAGGGTAGTGGGTGCCTGGAACTCGCTACCGGAGGAGGTAGTGGAAGCAGGGACGATAGTGACATTTAAGGGGCATCTTGACAAATACATGAATAGGATGGGAATAGAAGGATACGGACCCAGGAAGTGTAGAAGATTGTAGTTTAGTCGGGCAGCATGGTCGGCGCGGGCTTGGAGGGCCGAAGGGCCTGTTCTGTACATTTCTTTGTTCTTTGTTCTTTGTTGACTCCTAAACGACCCTCTAATGGACTCTAGGCGAATTATATATGTCCACAAAATATTATTACTCAGCATTTCAGCAGTCATTGCAGTATTTTTTACTCACCAGATGAAGACATAATTTATGCAGTGACCATCTGGATTGTTGCTGATTTTGAGAAGTTATCTGGAAGAAGATTACTGTTGAATGCCATGAAACAAATGGTAAGTGATTTAATTATTATTAACGTTTTGTGACATTTGCCTTCAAGATATATCATGTGTGTTAAAGACTACACGGGGTGGCGCAGCCGAGGACCAGGTTTGATCCCAACCCCAGGTCACTGTCTGTGTGGATTTTGCACATCTTCCCTGTGTCTGTGTGGGTCTGACCCCCATAACCCAAAGATGTGCTGGTAGGTGGATTGGCCAGCAGGGGCTGTTCAGCACAGGGCTAAATCGCTGGCTTTGAAAGCAGACCAAGGCAGGCCAGCAGCACGTTTCAATTCCTGTAACAGCCTCCCCGAACAGGTGCTGGAATGTGGCGACTAGGGGCTTTTCACAGTACCTTCATTTGAAGCCTACTTGTGACAATAAGCGATTTTCATTTCATTTCATTTCAAGTTGCCACTTAATTGGGGAAAAAAAATAATTGGGTACTCTAAATTTATTTTTTTAAATGTGTGCGGCACTACTCATAGTAATGTTAGTTTTCTGCTATTTCTCCCCCTGGTATTGACTGCCTATAGTTATCCATTTGTTGGAAAGGTACAGGCAATTTTATACTTTTCATTTGATGTTTGAGCATCTGGAAAGTTAGCATTAGCCATGAGTTGAGGTTGGATAAACTCGGTTTGTTCTCACTGGAATGACAAGAGGTTCAGGGGCAACCTGATAGAAAATTATGAGGGGCATAGACACAGTAGATAGTCAGAAGCTTTTTCCCCGGGTGGAAGAGTCAATTACTAGGGTACATAGGTTTAAGGTGTGAGGAGCAAAGTTTAGAGGAGATATGCAAGGGACGTTTTTTACACAGAGGGTAGTGGGTGCCTCGAACCCGCTGCCAGAGGAGATAGTGGAAGCAGATATGATAGTGACATTTAAGGGACATTTTGACAAATACAAAAATGGGATGGGAATAGAGGGATACTGATTCTGGAAGTGTAGAAGTTTTTGGTTAGACAGGCAGCATGGTCAGGCTTAGAGGGCCGAAGTACTTTTCTTTGTTCTTTGAAACTCCAAATCAAGTCAGTGGTTTGTTTCCTGGTCAAAGTTTGGGATTCTTTCTTACAAATAAAATAGGCCAGATTTTGCGGTCAACAGTGGTGTTACACATTAATTACACTTACACTTGCTCACAGACTTTCTGTTGGAGTTTGCACTGGAATGTACTGTGATTAAAAAGCCATTTTGATATACACGAGATCTAGAACCTTATTCGCACTGTTATATTATTTGTTCGTAACTTGTCGTTACTCATTGCTTTCTCTTTCCAGAATGGTCTGATGGTGTGATTCCCAAGAAACCACCAATCTTCAACTCAAAGCAAAATAGGTTTAATGAATAACAAATTGATTAATGTTGAGTTTGTTCACTCTTACAGAACTATAACCAGTGATTAAGTAATCCAGAATAAAGTATTAACTATTCTCAACTACACATGCTAACTATGCTGTGATCTATCTCTCTAACACTCTGCTGTCTCGAAGAGCCCCAAGATCCTTTGAGTTCACATATTTATACATGAATCTAGTGCTGCCATCTACTGGTTGTCTTACGCTATGATGTAGTCATTAATCCTTTATATATCTCTATATACATATCACTACAAGTAGGCTTAACCAATGAGATTTAAGAATTATTTATTTTTATTTTTATTTTTTAAAAAATTTATTAAGGTATTTAAAAATGTTATAAAAATAACATTAACAATGACATCAACATGGTATAATTAACATTCCCCCCTCCCCATCCCAATCTTCACACACCCCAACCATAAAACAACAATCCCCCCCCCCCCCACCCCTTGGAATACTGCATCTGCTGAAAGTCGACGAACGGCTGCCACCTCCGGGTGAACCCGACCATTGACCCTCTTAAGGCGAACTTTATCTTCTCGAGACAGAGAAACCCAGCCATGTCACTAACCCAGGTCTCTACACTCCTGGACTTCGAGTCCCTCCACAATAACAAGATTCGTCTCCGGGCTACCAGGGAGGCAAAGACCAAGACGTCAGCCTCTTTCGCCCCCTGAACTCCCGGCTCTTCTGACACTCCAAAGATGGCTACCTCCGGACTCGGCACCACCCGTGTTTTTAGCACCGTGGACACCTCGCACACCTATCCTCCACCACAAAACACTTGCTCATCCGGGCCGCTATCATGTGTGCCCGGTGGACTACCTTAAATTGTATCAGGCGAAGCCTGGCACACGATGATGATGTATGAACCCTGCTTTGGGCATCCGCCCACAGACCCGCCTCTATTTCTCCTCCTAGCTCGTCCTCCCACTTGCCCTAAAGCTCCTCCACCGGAGTTTCCTCCACCGGAGTTTCTTCCACCTCCGAAAGCTCCTGGTGAATATCTGAAACCTTCCCCTCTCCCACCCAGGTACTGGAGACTACTCTATCCTGTATCCCCCGTGGCGGCAGGGGCACCTGTTTTCTCAGGAGGTCTCGCACCTGCAAATTCCTAAACCCGTTCCCTGCTGGCAATTCAAATTTATCCTCCAAGGCTTCCAAGCTGGGAAAGCTCCCATCTATAAACAGATCCCACATCCTTCTAATTCCTGCCCTCTGCCATCTCTGGAACTCACCATCTAGCCTACCCGGTACAAACTGATGGTTATTAGAAATCGGGATCCAAACTGATGCTCCCTCCACACTCTTATATTTCCTCCACTGCCCCCAGATTCTCAGGGCCGCCACCACCACCGGACTTGTGGAGTATCGGGCCGGCAAGAACGGGAGAGGTGACATTACCAATGCTCCGAGACTGGAGTCTTTACATGACACCGCCTCCATCCGCTTCCACACAGACCCCTCCCCCACTACCCGCTTCCTAATCATGCCTATATTAGCCGCCCAGTAGTAATTGCAAAAGTTTGGTAGTGCCAACCCACCCTCCCACCGACTGCACTCCAGCAACACTTTCTTCACTTGCGGGGTTTTACCCGCCCACACAAAGCTCGAAATAAACTTATTCCGCCGCTTGAAAAAGGCCCTCCGGATGAAGATGAGGAGGCACTGAAAGACAAACAGAAATCTGGGGAGGACCATCATTTTCACAGTCTGTACCCTGCTCGCCAGTGATAGCGGGAGCATGTCCCATCTCTTAAAGTCCTCTTTCATTTGTTCTACGTGCCGGGATAGGTTTAACTTGTGCAGTGCCTCCCATTCCCGGGCCACCTGGATTCCCAGATATCGAAAGCTCCTTCCTACCATTCTAAATGGCAGCTCCCCCAGTCTCTTCTCCTGCCCTCTTGCCTGGATCGCGAACATCTTGCTTTTCCCCATGTTCAATTTGTACCCAGAAAATTGCCAAATTTTCCAGGATTCGCATTACATCCCCCATCCCCTCCAACCGGTCGGAAATATACAGCAGCAGGTCATCTGCGTAAAGCGAGACCTGGTGCTCCACCCCCCCTCCCACCCCTCCCCGAACCAGCCCTTTCCAACTCCTAGAGGCTCTTAACACCATGGCCAATGGCTCTATGGCCAGAGCAAACAGTAATGGGGAGAGGGGGCACCCTTGCCTCGTCCCTCGGTGTAGCTTAAAGTACCCCAACCTCAGCCGGTTCGTACGCACACTCGCTACTGGTGCCTGATAAAGCAACTGCACCCTGTCAATAAAGCCCTCACCAAACCCAAACCTTCCCAGCTCCTCCCACAGGTAATTCCACTCCACCCAATCAAAAGCCTTCTCCGCATCCATCGCTACCACCATCTCCACCTCCCCTCCTTCTGAGGGCATCATAATAACATTTAAAAGCCTTCGAACATTGGCCTTGAGTTGCCTGTCCTCTACAAATCCCATCAGGTCTTCCCCTATCACCTCCAGGCCACAGACCTCTAACCTTGTGGTCAGTATCTTAGCCAGCAGTTTGGCGTCCACATTCAGGAGAGAAATTGGCCTGTATGACCCGCATTGCTGCGAATCCTTCTCCCGTTTCAGGGTCAATGAAATCGAGGCCTGCGATATTGTTGGGGGGAGGACTCCCTTCTCTCTTGCTTCATTAAATGTCCTCACCAGCAGTGGGCGCAAAATCTCAGAAAACCTCTTATAGAATTCCACCGGGTAGCCGTCAGACCCCGGGGCCTTGCCCGACTGCATGCCCTCCATACCTTGATTATTTCCTCAATCTCAATTGGGGCTCCCAGCCCTTCCCAGATCCTCATCTACTCTCGGAAACCTCAACTGATCCAAAAACTGCCTCATCCCCTGCACCCCAGCTGGGGGTTCCGACTCATATAATTTACTATAGAAGTCCTTAAACGCATCGTTCACCCCCACTGGGTCCAGGACAGTATTCCCGCCTCTACTCTTTACTTTACCTATCTCCCTGGCCGCCTCCCTTTCCTGAGCTGGTGCGCCAACATTCTACTTCACTTTTCCCGATACTCATGAATCGCCTCCCTTGCCTTCCTCAACTCTTCCACCGCTTTCCCTGTAGTCAACAGCCCAAACTCCGCCTGTAACCTCTGCTGCTCCTTCAATAGCCCTACGTCTGGGGCCTCCAAGTATCTCCTGGTCCACCTGGACTATCTCCTCCACTACCCTATCCCTCTCAGCCTGTTCCGTCTTTTCTCTGTGGGCCCGTATCGAGATTAATTCCCCTCTGACTACTGCGTTCAAAGCTCCCCAACCCGTCGCTGCGGAGACCTCCTTCCTGTTTCCTGGAAGTTCTTGGTGGACTTGTTAACCCGCCACAGATCGCTGCATCTGCTAGCAACTCCACATTCAGTCTCCACAGCGGGCGTTGCTCTCTCTCCACATTAACCCATAGGTCCACCCAATGCGGGGCATGATCCAACACTAAGATTGCCAAGTACTCAGTATCCACCATTATTAGCGCCCTGCTCAGAACAAAAAAGTCGATGCGAGAGTATACCTTGTGGACATGTGAGAAAAAGGAAAACTCCTTCACCCCTGGGTCTACTCCCCCCCCCCCATCTGTTCCATAAACCCCTTCAATTCCTTTGCCGCAGCCGGCCTACTCCCTGTCCTGGATTTTGACTGGTCCAATTCCGAATGAATAACTGTGTTAAAGTCCTCTCCCATGATCAGGTTATGTGACTCTAAGCCTGTGATCTTACCTAAAACCCGCCTTATAAATTCCACATCGTCCCAATGCGGAACATATTTGTTCACAAATAGCACCCGCACCCCCTCCAGCTTCCCACTCACCATTATGTACCTACCCCCCTTGTCTGACACGATTCTCCCTGCCTTGAATGCCACTCATTTGTTGATAAAGATCGCTACCCCCCTGGTCTTTGAGTCCAGCCCTGAGTGGAATGCTTGGTTAACCCACCCCTTTCTCAATCTCGTCTGGTATGTATTAATAATTTATGATTAACACAAATTCTGAACCAGAAAATGTAAATTAGAACAATAATTCAACATGTAATTCAACATCAAACGATGTACAGAAAGCAAATTAAAGAGTGAGAAAGAAAGAATGGATAAAGAAACAAAAGGAAAGTCTTTATAAAATAAAGTTGAGAACTAACATATCAGATCAGTCACAATCTCATGAATGGTGGAGCAATGAGCCAAACGGCCGACTTCTGCCCTTACATCTTATGGTCTTATAGAGAAGGGAAGAATGGATTATGAAATAGTTTTAGATCATTTATATTTGTATTGATGTGTGATGCATACAAGTCTTAAGTTTAAGCATAATTTATCCTGCAGCTATGTGTTCAGAAGACCTCAGTTTTTGTTTCACTTCAAAATAAACTGCATTTTAATTAAGTTTTTTTACAACGCTAAAACAAACAAGGCATAAAAACTGGACTGTTGCTTCACAACCAGTTGCCCAAGGAGGCATCAAAAGCATAGAGTCATAGATGTTTACAGCATGGAAACAGGCCCTTTGGTCCAGCTTGTCCATGCCACCCAGTCTCTATCACTAAGCTAGTCCCATTTGCCTGCATTTGGCCAGTATCCCTCAATATCCACCCTGCCCATGTAACTGTCTCACTGCTTTTTAAAGGACAAAATTGTACCCGCCTCTACCACTGCCTCTAGCAGCTCATTCCAGATGTTCACCACCCTCTGTGTGAAGAAATTTCCCCTCTGGCCTCTTTTGTATCTCTCCTCTCTCACCTTAAAACTATGCCCTCTAGTTCTAGACTCCTCTACTTTTGGGAAAAGATGTTGACTTATCTGTGCCCCTCATTATTTTATAGACCTCTATAAGATCATCCCTAATCCTCCTACGCTCCAGGGAAAAAAGTTCCAGCCTATCCAGCCTCTCCTTATAGCTCAGACCAACAAGTCCTGGTAGCAACCTCGTAAATCTCTTCTGCACTCTTTCTATGATGTGGAGATGCCGGCGTTGGACTGGGGTGAGCACAGTAAGAAGTCTTACAACACCAGGTTAAAGTCCAACAGGTTTGTTTCGATGTCACTAGCTTTCGGAGCGCTGCTCCTTCCTCAGGTGAATGAAGAGGTATGTTCCAGAAACATATAAAAAGACAGATTCAAAGATGCCAGACAATGATTCACTTTGGAAGGAATAACAGGAATGCGGAATATTTGGCTAATGGTAAAGTTCTTGGAAGTGTGGATGAGCAGAGGGATCTAGGTGTCCATGTACATAGATCCCTGAAAGTTGCCACCCAGGTTGATAGGGTTGTGAAGAAGGCCTATGGAGTGTTGGCCTTTATTGGTAGAGGGGTTGAGTTCCGGAGTCAGGAGGTCATGTTGCAGCTGTACAAAACTCTGGTACGGCCGCATTTGGAGTATTGCGTACAGTTCTGGTCACCGCATTATAGGAAGGACGTGGAGGCTTTGGAGCGGGTGCAGAGGAGATTTACCAGGATGTTGCCTGGTATGGAGGGAAAATCTTATGAGGAAAGGCTGATGGACTTGAGGTTATTTTCGTTGGAGAGAAGAAGGTTAAGAGGAGACTTAATAGAGGCATACAAAATGATCAGGGGGTTAGATAGGGTGGACAGTGAGAGCCTTCTCCCGCGGATGGAAATGGCTGGCACGAGAGGACATAGCTTTAAACTGAGTGGTAATAGATATAGGACAGAGGTCAGAGGTAGGTTCTTTACGCAAAGAGTAGTGAGGCCGTGGAATGCCCTACCTGCAACAGTAGTGAACTCGCCAACATTGAGGGCATTTAAAAGTTTATTGGATAAACATATGGATGATAATGGCATAGTGTAGGTTAGATGGCTTTTGTTTCGGTGCAACATCGTGGGCCGAAGGGCCTGTACTGCGCTTTTTCGTTCTATGTTCTATGTTCTATTAATTCTTGGAAACCGAGCATTAGCAGGTAATTAAATCTTTGCAGATCCAGAGATGGGGTAACCCCAGGTTAAAGAGGTGTGAATTGTGTCAAGCCATGACAGTTGGTAGGATTTCGCAGGCCAGATGGTGGAGGATGAATGTAATGCGACATGAATCCCAGGTCCTGGTTGAGGCTGCACTCATGTGTGCGGAACTTGGCATTAAGCTTCTGCTCGGCGATTCTGCGTTGTCGCGCGTCCTGAAGGCCGCCTTGGAGAACGCTTACCCGGACAAGAACACCACCCACCAGGTACGCGGTACATACTCGTGCGACTCGGCCAACGTTGTCTACCTCATACGTTGCAGGAAAGGATGTGCCGAAGAGTGGTACATTGGCGAGACCATGCAGACGCTGCGACAACGAATGAACGGACATCGTGCGACAATCACCAGGCAGGAATGTTCCCTTCCAGTCGGGGAACACTTCAGCAGTCAAGGGCATTCAGCCTCTGATCTCCGGGTAAGCGTTCTCCAAGGCGGCCTTCAGGACGCGCAACAAAGCAGAATCGCCGAGCAGAAGCTTATAGCCAAGTTCCGCACACATGAGCGCAGCCTCAACCGGGACCTGGGATTCATGTCGCATTACATTCATCCCCCACCATCTGGCCTGCGAAATCCTACCAACTGTCCTGGCTTGACACAATTCACACCTTTTTAACCTGGGGTTACCCCATCTCTGGATCTGTAAAGATTTAATCACCTGCTAATGCTTGCATTCCAAGCATTGTCTGGCATCTTTGAATCTGTCTATATATATGTTTCTGGAACATACCTCTTCATTCACCTGAGGAAGGAGCAGCGCTCCGAAAGCTAGTGATATCGAAACAAACCTGTTGGACTTTAACCTGGTGTTGTAAAACTTCTTACTGCACTCTTTCTAGTTTAACAATATCCTTCCTATAATAGGATGACCAGAACTGAATACAGTATTCCATGTGTGGTCTTACTAATGTCTTGGACAACTTCATCCAAGGTGTCCCAACTTCTGTATTCAATATTCTGACCAATAAAACCTGGCATGCTGAATGCCTTCTTCACCACCCTGTCCACCTGCGACTCCACCTTCAAGGAGCTAGGAACCTGTACCCCTAGATCTCTTTGTTCTGCAACTCTCCCCAACTCCCTACCATTAACTGAGTAGGTCCTGCCCTGACTTGATCTACCAAAATGCATCACCTCACATTTATCCAAATTAAACTGCATCTGCCATTCACCGACCCACTGGCCCAATTAGTCAAGATCCTGTTGCAATCTTACATAACCTTCTTCACTATCCACCATGCCACCTTGGTGTCATCTGCAAACTTACTAATGATACCTCCTACATTTTCATCCAAATCATTAATATATTCTGATCAATAAAACCTGACAGCACGGTAGCATTGTGGATAGCACAATTGCTTCACAGCTCCAGGGTCCCAGGTTCGATTCCCCGCTGGGTCACTGTCTGTGCGGAGTCTGCACATCCTCCCCGTGTGTGCGTGGGTTTCCTCCGGGTGCTCCGGTTTCCTCCCACAGTCCAATGATGTGCAGGTTAGGTGGATTGGCCATGATAAATTGCTCTTAGTGTCCAAAATTGCCCTTAGTGTTGGGTGGGGTTACTGGGTTTTGGGGATAGGGTGGAGGTGTAGACCTTGGGTAGGGTGCTCTTTCCAAGAGCCGGTGCAGACTCGATGGGCCGAATGGCCTCCTTCTGCACTGTAAATTCTATGATCTATGATAATCTATGATAACAAATAACAGTGGACCCAGCATCGATCCCTGAGGCACACCGCTGGTCACAGGCCTCCAGTTTGAAAAACAACTCTCCCCAACCACCCTTTGGCCTCGGTCGCCAAGTCAATTTTGCATCGAATTGGCTACCTCACCCTGGGTTCCGTGAATTTTATCTTTTTCAACAACCTACCATGCGGTGCCTTTTCAAAGGCCTTGCTAAAGTCCATGTAGACAACGTCGACTGCACTGCCCTCATCTACCTTCTTGGTTCCCCCTTCAAAAAACTCAATCAAATTGATGAGGCATGACTTTCCCCTTACAAAGCCATGTTGGCTTTCCCTAATTAGCCCTTGCCTGTCTAAATGCATGTAGATCCTGTCCCTCAGAATACCTTCTAACAATTTACCGACTACAGAAGTACGACTAACCGGTCTATATCCCAGGCTTATCCCTACTGCCCTTAAATGAGGCACAGCATTTGCTACCCTCCAATCATCAGGCATCTCCTGTGGCTATCGATGATTCAAATATCTCAGCTAGGGGGCCGGCAATTTCCTCCCTAGCCTCCCACAACGTCCTGGGAAACATTTCATCAGGTGCAAGGGTACGTGATGTCTCGGATCGTGTTTTCCGGGTCCTTAGGGGGGAGGGGGAGCAGCCCCAAGTCGTGGTCCACATTGGCACCAACGACATAGGTAGGAAAGGGGACAAGGATGTCAGGCAGGCTTTCAGGGAGCTAGGATGGAAGCTCAGAACTAGAACAAACAGAGTTGTTATCTCTGGGTTGTTGCCCGTGCCACGTGATAGTGAGATGAGGAATAGGGAGAGAGAGCATTTAAACACGTGGCTACAGGGATGGTGCAGGCGGGAGGGTTTCAGATTTTTGGATAACTGGGGCTCTTTCTGGGGAAGGTGGGACCTCTACAGACAGGATGGTCTACATCTGAACCTGAGGGGCACAAATATCCTGGGGGGGAGATTTGTTAGTGCTCTTTGGGGGGGTTTAAACTAATGCAGCAGGGGCATGGGAACCTGGATTGTAGTTTTAGGGTAAGGGAGAATGAGAGTATAGAGGTCAGGAGCACAGATTTGACGTCGCAGGAGGGGGCCAGCGTTCAGGTAGGTGGTTTGAAGTGTGTCTACTTCAATGCCAGGAGTATACGAAACAAGGTAGGGGAACTGGCAGCGTGGGTTGGTACCTGGGACTTCGATGTTGTGGCCATTTCGGAGACATGGATAGAGCAGGGACAGGAATGGATGTTGCAGGTTCCGGGGTTTAGGTGTTTTAGTAAGCTCAGAGAAGGAGGCAAAAGAGGGGGAGGTGTGGCGCTGCTAGTCAAGAGCAGTATTACGGTGGCGGAGAGGATGCTAGATGGGGACTCTTCTTCCGAGGTAGTATTGGCTGAAGTTAGAAACAGGAAAGGAGAGGTCACCCTGTTGGGAGTTTTTTATAGGCCTCCTCATAGTTCTAGGGATGTAGAGGAAAGGATGGCGAAGATGATTCTGGATATGAGCGAAAGTAACAGGGTAGTTATTATGGGAGACTTTAACTTTCCAAATATTGACTGGAAAAGATATAGTTCGAGTACAATAGATGGGTCGTTTTTTGTACAGTGTGTGCAGGAGGGTTTCCTGAAACAATATGTTGACAGGCCAACAAGAGGCGAGGCCACGTTGGATTTGGTTTTGGGTAATGAACCAGGCCAGGTGTTGGATTTGGAGGTAGGAGAGCACTTTGGGGACAGTGACCACAATTCGGTGACGTTTACGTTAATGATGGAAAGGGATAAGTATACACCGCAGGGCAAGAGTTATAGCTGGGGGAAGGGCAATTATGATGCCATTAGACGTGACTTGGGGGGGATAAGGTGGAGAAGTAGGCTGCAAGTGTTGGGCACACTGGATAAGTGGGGCTTGTTCAAGGATCAGCTACTGCGTGTTCTTGATAAGTATGTACCGGTCAGACAGGGAGGAAGGCGTCGAGTGAGGGAACCGTGGTTTACCAGGGAAGTGGAATCTCTTGTTAAGAGGAAGAAGGAGGCCTATGTGAAGATGAAGTGTGAAGTTTCGGTTGGGGCGATGGATAGTTACAAGGTAGCGAGGAAGGATCTAAAGAGAGAGCTAAGACGAGCAAGGAGGGGACATGAGAAGTATTTGGCAGGAAGGATCAAGGAAAACCCAAAAGCTTTCTATAGGTATGTCAGGAATAAGCGAATGACTAGGGAAAGAGTAGGACCAGTCAAGGACAGGGATGGGAAATTGTGTGTGGAGTCTGAAGAGATAGGCGAGATACTAAATGAATATTTTTCGTCAGTATTCACTCAGGAAAAAGATAATGTTGTGGAGGAGAATGCTGAGCCCCAGGCTAATAGAATAGATGGCATTGAGGTACGTAGGGAAGAGGTGTTGGCAATTCTGGACAGGCTGAAAATAGATAAGTCCCCGGGACCTGATGGGATTTATCCTAGGATTCTCTGGGAGGCCAGGGAAGAGATTGCTGGACCTTTGGCTTTGATTTTTATGTCATCATTGGCCACAGGAATAGTGCCAGAGGACTGGAGGACAGCAAATGTGGTCCCTTTGTTCAAAAAGGGGAGCAGAGACAACCCCGGCAACTATAGACCGGTGAGCCTCACGTCTGTAGTGGGTAAAGTCTTGGAGGGGATTATAAGGGACAAGATTTATAATCATCTAGATAGGAATGATATGATCAGGGATAGTCAGCATGGCTTTGTGAAGGGTAGGTCATGCCTCACAAACCTTATCGAGTTCTTTGAGAAGGTGACTGAACAGGTAGACGAGGGTAGAGCAGTTGATGTGGTGTATATGGATTTCAGCAAAGCGTTTGATAAGGTTCCCCACGGTAGGCTATTGCAGAAAATACGGAGGCTGGGGATTGAGGGTGATTTAGAGATGTGGATCAGAAATTGGCTAGCTGAAAGAAGACAGAGGGTGGTGATTGATGGGAAATGTTCAGAATGGAGTTCAGTCACAAGTGGAGTACCACAAGGATCTGTTCTGGGGCCGTTACTGTTTGTCATTTTTATCAATGACCTAGAGGAAGGCGCAGAAGGGTGGGTGAGTAAATGTGCAGACGATACTAAAGTCGGTGGTGTTGTCGATAGTGTGGAAGGAAGTAGCAGGTTACAGAGGGATATAGATAAGCTGCAGAGCTGGGCTGAGAGGTGGCAAATGGAGTTTAATGTAGAGAAGTGTGAGGTGATTCACCTTGGAAGGAATAACAGGAATGTAGAATATTTGGCTAATGGAAAAGTTCTTGAAAGTGTGGATGAGCAGAGGGATCTAGGTGTCCATGTACATAGATCCCTGAAAGTTGCCACCCAGGTTGATAGGGTTGTGAAGAAGGCCTATGGAGTGTTGGCCTTTATTGGTAGAGGGATTGAGTTCCGGAGTCAGGAGGTCATGTTGCAGCTGTACAGAACTCTGGTACGGCCGCATTTGGAGTATTGCGTACAGTTCTGGTCACCGCATTATAGGAAGGACGTGGAGGCTTTGGAGCGGGTGCAGAGGAGATTTACCAGGATGTTGCCTGGTATGGAGGGAAAATCTTATGAGGAAAGGCTGATGGACTTGAGGTTGTTTTCGTTGGAGAGAAGAAGGTTAAGAGGAGACTTAATAGAGGCATACAAAATGATTAGGGGGTTGGATAGGGTGGACAGTGAGAGCCTTCTCCCGCAGATGGAAATGGCTGGCACGAGGGGACATAACTTTAAACTGAGGGGTAATAGATATAGGACAGAGGTCAGAGGTAGGTTCTTTACGCAAAGAGTAGTCAGGCCGTGGAATGCCCTACCTGCTACAGTAGTGAACTCGCCAACATTGAGGGCATTTAAAAGTTTATTGGATAAACATATGGATGATAATGGTATAGTGTAGGTTAGATGGCTTTTGTTTCGGTGCAACATCGTGGGCCGAAGGGCCTGTACTGCGCTGTATTGTTCTATGTTCTATGTTCAATCTCCCAGAAATCTGAATCCCTCCCTCCTGTACCATCTCTCAAGTTACGCATTCATCCTGTTTATCCTATCATTCCTACTCTAACTAGCACGTAGCATTGGTAGCAATCCCGTGATAACTACCTTTGAGTTCTACTTTTTAGTTAATCTCCTAACTCCCCAAATTCAGCATTTAGGACCTCATCTCGTTGTTAACCTGTATCGTTGGTGCCTATATGCACCACGACAGCTGGCTGTTCACCTCCCTCTTTAGAATGTCCGGCAGCCGCTCTGAGACATCCAGGGTCCTTGCACCCCGGAGGTTTACCCTGAATCCTCAGACTGTGACCCAGGTTCTGGACACACCCACCATCGGGAACATCGTCCCTGCATCTACCCTGTCTAGTCCTGTTAAGAATTTTATAAGTCTCTATGAATCCCCCCTCATTCTTCTGAACTCCAGCGAGAACAATCCTAACCTAGTCATTCTCTCCTCAAATGACAGTCCCGCCATCCCTGGAATCAGTCTGGTAAACCTTTCCTGTAGTCCCTTGAGAGAAAGAACTTCCTTCCTCAGAAAAGGAGACCAAAACGGCACACAATATTCTCGGTGTGGCCTCATCAAGGTCCTGCATAATTGCAACAATACATCCCTGCACCTGTACTCGAAACCTCACGCAATGAAGACCATTAGTCTTCTTTGCCACCTGCTGCACCTGAATGCATACCTTCAACAACTGGTGCATAAGGACACCCAGGTCCCGCTGCACAGTCCCCTCTCCCAACTTACAACTGTTCAGGGGCGAAATTCTCCGACCCCCCGCCGGGTCGGAGAATCGCCAGGGGCTGGCGTGAATCCCGCCCCTGCCGGTTGCCGAAGTCTCCGGCACCGGATATTCGGCGGGGGCGGGAATCGGGCCGCGCCGGTTGCCGGGACCCCCCGCTCGATTCTCCGGCCCGGATGGGCCGAAGTCCCGCCGCTAAAATGCCTGTCCCGCCGGCGTAAATTAAACCACCTACCTTACCGGCGGGACAAGGCGGCGCGGGTGGGCTCCGGGGTCCTGGGGGGGGCGCGGGGCGATCTGGCCCTGGGGGTGCCCACACGGTGGCCTGGCCCGCGATCGGGGCCCACCGATCCGCGGGCGGGCCTGTGCCGTGGGGGCACTCTTTCCCTTCCGCCTCCACCACGGTCTCCACCATGGCGGACGCAGAAGAGACTCCCTCCACTGCGCATGCGTGGGAAACTGTCAGCGGCCGCTGACGCTCCCGCGCATGCGCCGCCCGGAGATGTCATTTCCGCGCCAGCTGGCGGGGCACCAAAGGCCATTTCCACCAGCTGGCGGGGCGGAAATTCGTCTGGCGCCGACCGAGCCCCTCAAGGTTGGGGCTCGGCCCCCAAAGATGCGGAGCATTCCGCACCTTTGGGGCGGCGCGATGCCCGTCTGATTTGCGCCGTTTTGGGCGCCAGTCGGCGGACATCGCGCCGTTTCCGGAGAATTTCGCCCCAGGTTGTAATCTGCCTTCCTGACCATATTTTAGCAACAGTACTGAAGACGTGTTCTCAAGAACCTGATGCACCCCTCGTCAAGCTTTTCCGATACAGCTCAGTACAGCGTCTACCCGGCAATGGAGAAAATTACCCAGGTATGTCCTGTGCACAAAAAGCAGGACAAATCCGACCCAGCCTATTAATTACCGCCCTATCAGTCTACTCTTTTTTTTAAAAAATAATTTTTTTCAAGGTTTTCATAAAATATCAATAACAAAATGAGAAAGAAAAAAGAACCCAACAGGGGTAAGTACAAAACACAATCTAAAAAAGCAACCCCCCCAAACCCCTCCCCCCCGTACCTAAATAATAAATTAACATTAACACCCCGACTTAACACAACAGGTGTATACACCCCCTCAGACCCTTCCAGTGTAAATAACATAAACAAAAATAAAGTAAACCCCCTCCACCCCCCGAGCTGCTGCTGCCATTGACCAATGTCTATCGTTCTGCCAGAAAGTCTAAGAACGGTTGCCACCGCCTAAAGAACCCTTGTACCGACCCTCTCAAGGCGAATTTCACCCTCCAATTTAATGAACCCTGCCATATCGCTGATCCAGGATTCCACACTTGGAACCCTCGTATCTTTCCACTGAAGGAGAATCCTCCGCCGGGCTACCAGGGACGCAAAGGCCAGAATTCCAGCCTGTTTCGCCTCCTGCACTCCTGGCTCCTCTGCCACCCCAAATATTGCGAGCCCCCAGCCCGGTTTGACCCTGGATCCTACCACCCTCGACACCGTCCTCGCTACGCCCTTCCAAAATTCCTCCAGCGCTGGGCATGCCCAGAACATATGGGTGTGATTTGCTGGGCTCCCTGAGCACCTAACACACCTGTCCTCACCCCCAAAGAACCTGCTCATCCTTGTCCCGGTCATGTGTGCCCTGTGCAGCACCTTAGACTGTATGAGGCTGAGCCTCGCGCATGAAGAGGAAGAGTTCACCCTCCCTAGGGCATCTGCCCACGTCCCCTCTTCGATCTCCTCTCCCAACTCCTCCTCCCACTTACCTTTCAACTCCACCACCGAGGCCTCCTCCTCCTCCTGCATCACCTGGTAAGTTTCCGAGATCTTCCCCAATCCCACCCACCCCCCCGAGAGCACCCTGTCCTGTACTGTGTGTGGCAGTAGCCGTGGGAATTCCACCACCTGCCGTCTGGCAAACGCCCTTACCTGTAAGTACCTGAAGGTCTTCCCCTGGGGGAGCCCGTACTTCTCCTCCAGCTCACCCAAGCTCGCGAACTTCCCGTCCACAAACAGGTCCCCTAACTTTCGTATGCCTGCCCTGTGCCACCCCGAAAACCCTCCACCTGTTCTTCCTGGGGCGAACCGGTGGTTCCCCCGTAATGGGGTCCACGCCGAGGTCCTAACTTCCCCCCTAAGCCGCCTCCACTGCCCCCAAATTTTGAGGGCCGCCACCACCACCGGGCTCGTGGTATACCTCCTTGGAGGGAGCGGCAGCGGCGCCGTTGCCAGCGCCCCCAGACTCGTACCCACACAGGACGCCGTCTCCAGCCTCTTCCATGCAGCCCCCTCCCCCTCCATCACCCACTTGCGCACCATTGTCGCATTGGCGGCCCAGTAGTACCCACAGCGGTTGGGCAGCGCCAGCCCCCCCTAGCTCTACTCCGCTCCAGGAACACCCTTCTCACCCTCGGAGTCCCTCGCGCCCACACAAACCCCATTATACTCCTGTTAACCCGCCTGAAAAAAGCCTTCGGGATAAACACGGGGCGGCACTGGAACAGGAACAAAAACCTTGGGAGCACCGTCATTTTGATTGACTGCACCCTACCCGCCAGGGACAACAGCAACGCGTCCCACCTCTTGAACTCCTCCTCCATTTGCTCCACCAGCCTTGTAAAGTTAAGCCTATGCAGGGCCCCCCAGCTCCTGGCCACCTGGAACCCAAATATCTGAAACTCCTCTCCGCCCTTTTTAGTGGGAGCTCGCCAATCCCCCTCTCCTGGTCCCCTAGCTGAACGATGAACAGCTCGCTCTTCCCCATATTGAGCTTGTACCCCGAAAAGTCCCCGATTTCCCTAAGCATCCTCATTACCTCTGGCATTCCTCCCACCGGGTCCGCCACAGACAGCAGAAGGTTGTCCGCATAAAGCGACACCCTGTGCTCCTCCCCACCCCGCACCAACCCCCTCCAGTTCCTCGACTCTCTCAGTGCCATAGCCAGGGGTTCAACCGCCAGTGCGAAGAGCAGGGGGGACAGGGGACACCCCTGTCTCGTCCCTCGGTGCAACCGAAAGTACTCGGACCTCCTCCTATTTGTGGCCACACTCGCCATCGGGACCTCGTACAACAGCCTAACCCACCTGACAAACCCCTCCCCAAACCCGAACCTCTTCAGCACCTCCCACAGGTACCCCCACTCTACCCTATCGAAGGCTTTCTCAGCGTCCATCGCCACCACTATCTCCGCCTCCCCCTCCCTCGCCGGCATCATGATAACGTTCAAAAGCCTCCGCACATTCGCGTTCAACTGTCTCCCCTTCACAAACCCCGTCTGGTCTTCATGGATGATCTGTGGCACACAATCCTCAATCCTCGTGGCTAAGACCTTCGCCAGCACCTTGGCATCTACATTTAGCAAGGAAATCGGTCTCTAAGACCCACATTGCAGGGGATCCTTGTCCCGCTTCAGGATCAAGGAGCTCAGTGCCCGGGACATCGTCAGGGGTAAAGCCCCCCCCTCCCTTGCCTCATTAAAGGTCCTAACTAACAGCGGACCCAACAGGTCCATATATTTTTTATAGAACTCGACCGGGAAACCGTCCGGCCCCGGTGCCTTCCCCCCCCTGCATGCTTCCTATCCCTTTGATCAGCTCCTCCAGCCCAATCGGGGCCCCCAGTCCCGCCACCAGTCCCTCTTCCACCTTTGGAAACCTCAATTGGTCCAGGAAACGGCCCATCCCTCCCTCCTCCCGTGGGGGCTCGGATCGGTACAATTCCTCATAAAAGTCCCTGAAGACCCCATTGATGCCAACCCCACTCCGCACCACGCTCCCTCCCCTGTCCTTAACTCCCCCGATCTCCCTAGCTGCGTCCCGCTTCCGAAGCTGATGCGCCAGCATCTGGCTTGCCTTTTCCCCATACTCGTAGACCGCCCCCTGGGCCTTCCTCCACTGCACCTCCGCCTTCCTGGTGGTCACCAGGTCGAATTCGGCCTTGAGGCTGCGCCTCTTCCTCAACAATCCTTCCTCAGGTTCTTCCACATACCTCCTGTCTACCCTCACCATCTCCCCCACCAGCCTCTCCCTCTCCCCCCCGCTCCCTCCGCTCCTTGTGGGCCCTGATGGAGATCAGCTCTCCCCTCACCACCGCCTTCAGTGCCTCCCATACCATCCCCACTCGGACCTCCCCGTTGTCGTTGGTCTCCAAGTACCTCTCTATACTTCCTCGGACCCGCTCGCTCACCTCCTCGTCCGCCAACAGCCCCACCTCCAAGCGCCACAGCGGGCGCTGGTCCCTCTCCTCCCCATCTCCAAGTCCACCCAATGCGGGGCGTGGTCCGAAATGGCTATTGCTGAATACTCGGTATCCTCTACTCGCTATCAGCGCCCTACTCAAAATGAACAAGTCGATTCGAGAATAAGCCCTATGGACATGTGAGAAGAATGAAAATTCCCTTGCAAATCTCCAAGGGTCCACCCCTCCCATTTGGTCCATAAATCCCCTCAACACTCTAGCCGCCGCCGGCTTCCTACCCGTCCTAGACCTGGAGCGATCCAGTGCAGGATCCGACACCGTGTTAAAGTCTCCCCCCATTATCAGGCCCCCAACTTCCAAGTCTGGGATCCGACCCAACATACGCTGCATAAAACCCGCATCGTCCCAGTTCGGAGCATACACATTGACCAGTACCACCCTCTCTCCCTGCAACTTACCACTTACCATTATGTACCTACCGCCATTATCTGCCACAATGCTCGACGCCTCGAATACCACCTTCTTTCCCACCAAGATCGCCACCCCTCGATTTTTGGCATCTAGCCCCGAGTGAAACACCTGACCTACCCACCCATTCCTCAGTCTTACCTGGTCTGCCACCTTCAGGTGTGTCTCCTGGAGCATAACCACATCCGCCTTGAGCCCCTTCAGGTGCGCGAACACGCGGGCCCGCTTAACCGGCCCATTCAGTCCCCTTACATTCCAGGTTATCAGCCGGATTAGGGGGCTACCCGCCCCCCCTCCCCCGCCGACTAGCCATGACCACTCCTCGGCCAGCCACGCGCCCGCACCCCACACCCGGCCCGTTCCCCACATCGGCATACCCCCATCTTGACCCACCCCACTCGCTCCAGCTCCTCCTTGATCTTAGCAGCAGCAACCCGATTCCCCCCCACCCCCACCTCCGGCTAGGACCCATCCTAGCTGGTTTACTCCCTCCATTGCACTTCCGCAAGTCAGCTGACTCCTGCTGACCCCGGCCACTCCCGCCTCCCCTTCGACTCCTCCCATTTTGTGGCACACCCTCCTCTCCCGCTCCCCGTTCACAGGCTCTCCCCCTCCGTTCTAAGCACGGGAAACAATCCTCGCTTCCCCACCCCGCTCCCGTCCCCCCCCAGTCTTCGGCGCGGGAAAAAAATCTCGCGCTCTCCACCTACCAGGCCCCGCCACCAACCAAAACAGTGCCCAACCCGCCCCATCCACCCTCCCCAACCCGAAAGAGAAAAACACAGAGAAAAAGAAACCCAAAACAATGCAAAGGCCCCCCCCCCGAACCAAAAATAGGCATAACATATCCACCGCAGTCCCCAATCGCCCATCCCGACCCTCAGTCTGTGTCCAGCTTCTCGGCCTGAACACAGGCCCACACCTCCTCCGGAGACTCAAAATAATGGTGCCGGTCCTTGTAGGTAACCCACAATCGCGCCGGCTGCAACATGCCAAACTTCACCCCCTTCCTGTGCAGCACCGCCTTCGCTCGATTGTACCCGGCCCTCCTCTTCGCCACCTCCGCACTCCAGTCCTGATATATCCGAACCTCCGCGTTCTCCCACCTGCTGCTCCTCTCCTTCCTGGCCCACCTGAGCACACACTCCCGATCGACGAATCGATGGAACCGCACCAGCACCGCCCGCGGAGGCTCGTTAGCCTTGGGCCTCCTCGCCAACACTCTATGGGCCCCTTCCAGCTCCAGGGGCCCCTGGAAGGACCCCGCTCCCATCAGCGAGTTTAACATGGTGACCACATAGGCCCCCACGTCCAGCCCCTCCGGGAGGCCCAGAATCCGCAGATTCTTCCGCCTCGACCGATTCTCCATCTCCGCGAACCGCTCCTGCCATTTCTTGTGGAGCGCCTCGTGCGCCTCCACCTTTACCGCCAGGACTAAGATCTCGTCCTCATTGACAGAGATCTTTTGTTGAGCCTCTCGGATCGCCACCCCCTGGGCCGTCTGTGTCTCCAGCAGCTTATCAATAGAAGCCTTCATCGGCTCTAACAGGTCCTTTTTAATCTCTCTGAGGCAGCGCTGGATACTCTCCTGTTGCTCCTCCGCCCACTGCCTCCATGCTGCCTGGTCTCTGCCCGCCGCCATTTTGTCCTTCTTCCCTCCCTTCTTCTGGTCCACCACCACATTTTTTGTCACCCCACTCCTAGTTAAAGCCATATACTGACGGGGAACTATTATTAACTCCTTCCCACACCGGGAAACGTCGAAAAAGTGCCCTTAGGGGCCCTGAAAAGAGCCCAAAAGTCTCGAGAGGGAATCCTTTTGGCAGTGTTCGCTTCACCAATCTGCCCCAAAATGTCCGTGGAAACTCCTGAAAAAGGTCTAAATGTCCGTTCCAGACCGGAGCTGCCGAATGCGTGACCTACTCCTCCATGGCCGCCACCGGAAGCCTCGTCCCCACTTCTTCAGTGGCCCTGGTGAGATCTTTTCACAGTTGTTCCCTCTGCTGTTAGAATTCACTTTTGATAAAGGTCCTCAGGACTGTTTGCAGCTTCAAGCTTGCCCTTCCCCCGCTTGCATGCTGCAAACTGCTGCAAATGCTGTTTATCCTGTTGCAGCCAAATCTTCCACTGCTTCTGCCGGGCCTGGCAGCCAAAAGACACAACACTCCTGGGGGACACCGTCAGGGGAGTGTTGCAGTCCTCTTGCCACACCGGGAAATGTCAAACAAATGCCGTGGGGGCCCTGCAAAAGAGCCCAAAAGTCCATTCCAAGCGGGAGCTACCGAATATGCGACCTAGCTCTGCATAGTCGCACCCGGAAGTTCTATCAGTCTACTCTCAATCTCCAGTAAATTAATGGAAGGGATCAGTGCTATCAAAAGGCATTTACTTTGCAATAGCCTGCCCATTGACGATCAGTTCAGGTTCCGCCAGGGTTACTTAGCTCCTGACCTCATTACAGCCTTGGTTCACACTTTGGAAAAAGAGCTGTGAGAAGTAAGGTGAGAGTTACTGCCTTTGACATCAAGGCAGCATTTGACCGAACAAGGAGTCGCAGCAAAACTGGAGTCAATGGGAATCAGGAGTCATACCTGGCACGAAGGAAGATGGTTGTGGTTGTTGGAGGTGTTATGGGCCAGGGTTTAGAGAATCCCAAAGTGTATCATGGAGTTCACCTGACCCACAACTTTTAATAGATTGTGGTATGGGGAGCACACGGCTCACTCTACAGGTGTGGTACAGCAGAAATGGAAAAGTATTTTTTAAAGCAAATCAATGTTTATTCTGTGAACTCAAGTTAACCTTTTTAAAACATACAGTGAACATCTTAGCAACCATCAATTCAAATATAACCCTCAAAGAATACAACACTAAGTAATTCTTACTTGGGGGACTTTAACTTTCCAAATATTGACTGGAAACGCTATAGTTCGAGTACTTTAGATGGGTCCGTTTTTGTCCAATGTGTGCAGGAGGGTTTCCTGACACAGTATGTAGATAGGCCAACGAGAGGTGAGGCCGTATTGGATTTGGTACTGGGTAATGAACCAGGACAGGTGTTAGATTTGGAGGTAGGTGAGCACTCTGGTGATAGTGACCACAATTTGATTACGTTTACTTTAGTGATGGAAAGGGATAGGTATACACCGCAGGGCAAGAGTTATATCTGGGGGAAAGGCAATTATGATGCGATAAGGCAAGACTTATGATGCACGGATGGAGAGGAAAACTGCAGGGGATGGGCACAATGGAAATGTGGAGCTTGTTCAAGGAACAGCTACTGCGTGTCCTTGATAAGTATGTGCCTGTCAGGCAGGGAGGAAGTGGTCGAGCAAGGGAATCATGGTTTACTAAGGCAGTCGAAACACTTGTCACGAGGAAGAAGGAGGCTTATGTAAAGATGAGACATGAAGGTTCAGTAAAGGCGCTCGAGAGTTACAAGTTAGCTAGGAAGGACCTAAAGAGAGAGCTAAGAAGAGCCAGGAGAAGACATGAGAAGTCTTTGGCAGGTAGGATCAAGGATAACCCTAAAGCTTTCTATAGATATGTCAGGAATAAAAGAATGACTAGGGTAAGAGTAGGGCCAGTCAAGGACAGTAGTGGGAAGTTGTGCTTGGAGTCCGAGGAGATAGGAGAGGTGCTAAATGAATATTTTTTGTCAGTATTCACACAGGAAAAAGACAATGTTGTCGAGGAGAATACTGAGATTCAGGCGACTAGACTAGAAGGGCTTGAGGTTGATAAGGAGGAGGTATTAACAATTCTGGAAAGTGTGAAAATAGATAAGTCCCCTGGGCCGGATGGAATTTATCCTAGGATTCTCTGGGAAGCTAGGGAGGAGATTGCTGAGCCTTTGGCTTTGATCTTTAAGTCATCTTTGTCAACAGGAATAGTGCCAGAAGACTGGAGGATAGCAAATGTTGTCCTCTTGTTCAAGAAGGGGAGTAGAGACAACCCTGGTAACTATAGACCAGAGAGCCTTACTTTTGTTGTGGGCAAAATCTTGGAAAGGTTTATAAGAGATAGGGTGTACAATCATCTGGAAAGGAATAATTTGATTAGACATAGTCAACACGGTTTCGTGAAGGGTAGGTCGTGCCTCACAAACCTTATTGAGTTCTTTGAGAAGGTGACTAAACAGGTGGATGAGGGTAAAGCAGTTGATGTGGTGTATATGGATTTCAGTAAAGCGTTTGATAAGGTTTCCCACGGTAGGCTACTGCAGGAAATACGGAAGCATGGGATTCAGGGCGATTTAGCAGTTTGGATCAGAAATTGGCTAGCTAGAAGAAGACAAAGGGTGGTGGTTGATGGGAAGTGTTCAGACTGGAGTCCAGTTACTAGTGGTGTACCACAAGGATCTGTTTTGGGGCCACTGCTGTTTGTCATTTTTATAAATGACCTGGAGGAGGGCGTAGAAGGATGGGTGAGTAAATTTGCAGATGACAGTAAAGTCGGTGGAGTTGTGGACAGTGCGGAAGGATGTTACAAGTTACAGAGGGACATAGATAAGCTGCAGCGCTGGGCTGAGATGTGGCAAATGAAGTTTAATGCAGAAAAGTGTGAGGTGATTCATTTTGGAAGGAATAACAGGAAGACAGAGTACTGGGCTAATGGTAAGATTCTTGGCAGTGTGGATGAGCAGAGAGATCTCGGTGTCCATGTACATAGATCCCTGAAAGTTGCCACTCAGGTTGAAAGGGTTGTTAAGAAGGCGTACGGTGTGTTAGCTTTTATTGATTGAGGGACTGAGTTTCGGAGCCATGAGTTCATGTTGCAGCTGTACAAAACTCTGGTGCGGCCGCATTTGGAGTATTGCGTGCAATTCTGGTCACCGCATTATAGGAAGGATGTGGAAGCATTGGAAAGGGTGCAGAGGAGATTTACCAGAATGTTGCCTGGTATGGAGGGAAGATCTTATGAGGAAAGGCTGAGGGACTTGAGGCTGTTTTCGTTAGAGAGAAGAAGGTTAAGAGGTGACTTAATTGAGGCATACAAGATGATCAGAGGATTGGATAGGGTGGATAGTGAGAGCCTTTTTCCTCGGATGGTGATGTCTAGCACGAGGGGACATAGCTTCAAATTGAGGGGAGATAGATATAAGACAGATGTCAGAGGTAGGTTCTTTACTCAGAGAGTAGTAAGGGTGTGGAATAGAACAAAGAACAAAGAAATGTACAGCACAGGAACAGGCCCTTCGGCCCTCCAAGCCCGTGCCGACCATGCTGCCCGACTAAACTTCAATCTTCTACACTTCCTGGGACCGTATCTTTCTATTCCCATCCTATTCATGTATTTGTCAAGATGCCCCTTAAATGTCACTATCGTCCCTGCTTCCACCACCTCCTCCGGTAGCGAGTTCCAGGCACCCACTACCCTCTGCGTAAAAAACTTGCCTCGTACATCTACTCTAAACCTTGCCCCTCTCACCTTAAACCTATGTCCCCTAGTAATTGACCCCTCTACCCTGGGGAAAAGCCTCTGACTATCCACTCTGTCTATGCCCCTCATAATTTTGTAGACCTCTATCGGGTCTCCCCTCAACCTCCTTCGTTCCAGTGAGAACAAACCGAGTTTATTCAACCGCTCCTCATAGCTAATGCCCTCCATACCAGGCAACATTCTGGTAAATCTCTTCTGCACCCTCTCTAAAGCCTCCACATCCTTCTGGTAGTGTGGCGACCAGAATTGAACACTATACTCCAAGTGTGGCCTAACTAAGGTTCTATACAGCTGCAACATGACTTTCCAATTCTTATACTCAATGCCCCGGCCAATGAAGGCAAGCATGCCGTATGCCTTCTTGACTACCTTCTCCACCTGTGTTGCCCCTTTCAATGACCTGTGGACCTGTACTCCTAGATCTCTTTGACTTTCAATACTCTTGAGGGTTCTACCATTCACTGTATATTCCCTACCTGCATTAGACCTTCCAAAATGCATTACCTCACATTTGTCCGGATTAAACTCCACCTGCCATCTCTCCGCCCAAGTCTCCAAACAATCTAAATCCTGCTGTATCCTCCGACAGTCCTCATCGCTATCCGCAATTCCACCACCCTTTGTGTCGTCTGCAAACTTACTAATCAGACCAGTTACATTTTCCTCCAAATCATTTATATATACTACAAAGAGCAAAGGTCCCAGCACTGATCTCTGTGGAACACCACTGGTCACAGCCCTCCAATTAGAAAAGCATCCTTTCATTACTACTCTCTGCCTTCTATGGCCTAGCCAGTTCTGTATCCACCTTGCCAGCTCACCCCTGATCCCATGTGACTTCACCTTTTGTACTAGTCTACCATGAGGGACCTTGTCAAAGGTCTTACTGAAGTCCATATAGACAACATCCACTGCCCTACCTGCATCAATCATCTTAGTGACCTCCTCGAAAAGCTCTATCAAGTTAGTGAGACACAACCTCCCCTTCACAAAACCGTGCTGCCTCTCACTAATACGTCCATTTGCTTCCAAATGGGAGTAGATCCTGTCTCGAAGAATTCTCTCCAGTAATTTCCCTACCACTGAAGTAAGGCTCACCGGCCTGTAGTTCCCGGGATTATCCTTGCTACCCTTCTTAAACAGAAGAACAACATTGGCTATTCTCCAGTCCTCCGGGACATCCCCTGAAGACAGCGAGGATCCAAAGATTTCTGTCAAGGCCTCAGCAATTTCCTCTCCAGCCTCCTTCAGTATTCTGGGGTAGATCCCATCAGGCCCTGGGGACTTATCTACCTTAATATTTTTTAAGACACCCAACACCTCGTCTTTTTGGATCTCAATGTGACCCAGGCTATCTACACACCCTTCTCCAGACTCAACATCTACCAATTTCTTCTCTTTGGTGAATACTGATGCAAAGTATTCATTTAGTACCTCGCCCATTTCCTCTGGCTCCACACATAGATTCCCTTGCCTATCCTTCAGTGGGCCAATCCTTTCCCTGGCTACCCTCTTGCTTTTTATGTACGTGTAAAAAGCCTTGGGATTTTCCTTAACCCTATTTGCCAATGACTTTTCGTGACCCCTTCTAGCCCTCCTGACTCCTTGCTTAAGTTCCTTCCTACTTTCCTTATATTCCACGCAGGCTTCGTCTGTTCCCAGCCTTTTAGCCCTGACAAATGCCTCCTTTTTCTTTTTGACGAGGCCTACAATATCTCTCGTCATCCAAGGTTCCCGAAAATTGCCATATTTATCCTTCTTCCTCACAGGAACATGCCGGTCCTGAATTCCTTTCAACTGCCACTTGAAAGCCTCCCAGGAATGCCCTGCCTGCAACAGTAGTGGACTCGCCAACACTAAGGGTATTCAAATGGTCATTGGATAGACATATGGACGATAAGGGAATAGTGTAGATGGGCTTTAGAGTGGTTTCACAGGTCGGCGCAACATCGAGGGCCGAAAGGCCTGTACTGCGCTGTAATGTTCTATGTTTTAACATCCATAAGACTTAAAAACACCTCTTAACAGAAAGACATCAGGCTTAACTTCACTACTGAGAATAGTTACCACGTTGAGATGAACATTCATAAGCTTGCAGAGATTCACACACATCCTGGTGTGATTGCAGCTACTCCAAAACTAAAACTGCGGCAAAAAGCCTAAAGCGAAAGTAAAAAGCTGACAGACAGCCCAGCTCCACCCACTCTCTGACATCACTGCAGTAATAAACACCCATTTCTTAAAGGTACTCTCACTACAGATACAGGGACTCAGTCATCTCAGTCCCGGGACATTACTGCAGGAGTTCCTCAGGGTAGTGTCCTAGGCCCAACAGCTGCTTCGTCAATGACCTTCCTTCCAACATAAGGTGAAATATGGGGATGTTTGCTGATGATTGCACAATGTTCAGCACCATTCTTGACACCTCCTCAGACACTGAAGCAGTCCATATGCAAGTGCAGAAAGACCTGGACAATATCCAGGTTTGGGCTGACAAGTGGCATTCGTGCCACACAAGTGCCAGGCAATGACCATCTCCAATAAGAGAAAATCAAACTTTTGCCCCTTGACATTCAATGGTATTACCATTACTGAATCCCCCACTATTATCATCCTAGGGCTTACCATTGACCAGAAAATGAATTAGTCCAGCTATATAAATACTGTGTCTACAAGAGCAGGTCAGAGGCTATGAATCCTGTGGTGAGAAACTCAGCTTCTGACTCCCCAAAGCGTGTCAGCCATCTACAAGGCACAATTCAGGAGTATGGTGGAATACTCCCTACTTTCCTGCACGAATGCTACTCCAACAACACTCAAGAAGCTCAACACCATCCAGGACAAAGCGGCCCACTTGATTGGCAGCACTTCCAGAAACATTTACTCCCTCCAACACCGATGCACAGTAGCAGCAGTGTGTACCATCTACAATATGCACTGCAGGAACTCACCAAGGTGCCTTAGGCAGCACCTTGCAAACCCACGGCCACTACCATCTCGAAGGACAAGGGCAGCAGGCACATGGGAACCTCACCACCTGGAATTTCCCCCGAAGTCAATCAACACCCCCAACTTGGAAATATATCACAATTCCTTCACTGTCACTGGGTAAAAATTCTGGAACTCCCTCCCTAACACCACAGTGGGTGTACCTACACCACATGGACTGCAGCGGTCAAGAAGGCGGATCACCACCACCTTCTCAAGGGCAACTAGGGATAGGCACCAAATACTGGCCTGGACAGTGAAACCACATTACATAAAAATAAATATTAAGTAAAAAATGGAGGGGCAAGGGGCTGGCATAAGCGGAATGAAGACCCATGAGGGGTGGCTGAGGGCATCCACGGAGGCAGACGTCCTGTCTGCAGAATTCCTTTTATTTACAAACCCAACAGCTGAACAACCATGACCATTCAGTCTGCTGCCTACAGCAGGAGTGCAGAGGATCCGACACTCCCTGTTATCTACACAGAAAGGCCACTAATCAGTGAACTTGTATTCTAATTGGCCAATCTCAAAGGCCTGGCCTAAGTCATTACACATGCAAAGTGTCTGCAAGGGCTGGAGGGCTCTTTATGTTTTAATATAAACAAGGTGGCCTTTTCACCCTCTGCAGCTCATTCCAGGAGCAGGGGGCCCCAACTTCCGAACCAACCCACTCCCACCGGTGGAATGAAAATTCGAACTGCAGGTGGCCATTTTTAAACGTTCCACCTCTGAGCTGGAATCGGAGTCTTCAGAGAGATCTGTGGTACTTACCTGAATAGTTACCAAGGAAATGTCAGAAAGATTAGAATAGTTTGAAAACTGTTTGTGGGGAGCACGGTAGCATAGTGGTTAGCACAATTGCTTCACAGCTCTAGGGTCCCAGGTTCGATTCCCAGCTGGGTCACTGTCTGTGCGGAGTCTGCACATCCTCCCCGTGTGTGCGTGGGTTTCCTCCGGGTGCTCCGGTTTCCTCCCACAGTCCAAAGATGTGCGGGTTAGGTGGATTGCCCATGCTAAATTGCCCTTAGTGTCCAAAAGGGTTAAGTGGGGGTTACTGGGTTACGGGGACAGGGTAGATATGTGGGCTTGAGTAGGGCGCTCTTTGTAAGGGTCGGTGCAGACTCGATGGGCCGAATGGCCTCCTCCTGCACTGTAAATTCTATGATCTATGACCCCGCTATCACCCTCCAATTCCCGGACTACCCTCCTCGATAGGGTTTCTCTACCCCCTGACCTGAGCTGACTACTCCCCTAAACCATTTAACTGCCTCCGACCCAACCACCAACTTACCCACCTACCTACCACCTCACACATCTACCCACCTCACTTATTCCCATGTTCGGTTCCCGGCTTGGGTCACTGTCTGTGTGGAGTCTGCACGTTCTCCCCGTGTGTGCATGGGTTTCCTCCGGGTGCTTCGGTTTCCTCCCACAGTCCAAAGATGTGCAAGTTAGGTGGATCGGCCATGATAAATTGCACTTGGTGTCCAAAATTGCCCTTAGTGTTGGGTGGGTTATTGGGTTATGGGGATAGGGTGGAGGTGCGACTCGATGGGCCGAATGGCCTCCTTCTATGATTCATCCACCTACTCAATTACCTATCGCTCATTCATCCACACACCCATTTAATCACATTCAAAGATTAGACCTTGAGATTTACCCGACAACAGCTAGCACCATTACAAAGGCGGCATGTCCTGCCCCCCCCTAGACTCTACTCCATGCTGACAGAACTCTGAGCGATACTGTACTGTATATTTCTTCGATAGCTGGAATCAGAAGTTCTTGGAAGAAATACGCACCAATGTGAATCAGGGATCATAGAATCATAGAATAGAATTTACAGTGCAGAAGGAGGCCATTCGGCCCATCGAGTCTGCACCGGCTCTTTGAAAGAGCATCCTACCCAAGCCCACACCTCCACCGTATCCCCATAACCTAGCAACCCCACCCAACACTAAGGGCAATTTTGGACACTAAGGGCAATTTAGCATGGCCAATCCACCTAACCTGCACAGCTTTGGACTGTGGGAGGAAACCGGAGCACCCGGAGGAAACCCACGCACACACGGGGAGAATGTGCAGACTCCGCACAGACAGTGACCCAAGCCGGGAATCGAACCTGGGACCCTGGAGCTGTGAAGCAATTGTGCTAACCACTATGCTACCGTGCTGCCCAACATCTGCTGAGCATTCCCTGTGCTGAGAGATCCAGGCCATAATCCTGAAAATAAAGGAAGTGGGAGTTAAGAATAATGGTGAGATCAAAGTGAGGAATGAATGTAGGGCAAATTGTCAGAGAACAAATACTGTTATAGAACATGTGATTGTTGAAAATATAGTGAGTAGAGGACTTCCGGGTGCGGCTATGCAGAGCTAGGTCGCATATTCGGTAGCTCCTGCTTGGAACGGACGTTTGGGCTCGTTACAGGGCCCCCACGGCATTTGTTTGCCATTTCCCGGTGTGGGAAGAAGGCTGCAACATTCCCCCGACAGTGTCCCCCAGGAAGGGTATGTCTCTTGGTTGCCAGACACGGCAGAAACAGTAAAAGATTTGGCTGCAACTGCAGGATAAACAGGGCCTCTTCCAGCATGCAGGCGGGGGAAGGGCAAGCTTAAAGCTGCAAGCTGACCTGAGGGCCTGTATCAAAGGTGAATTCTAGCAGCAGAGGGAACAACTGTGAAAAGATCTCATCAAGGCCACTGAAGGGACTTCCGGTTGCGGTGATGCCTAGCTAGCCGCACGTTTCGGCGGCTCCAGCTCCGACGGACCTTCGGGCTCTTTTAAGAGCCCCAACGGGGAATTTTTCGACGACGCAACCCGGTGTGGGGTGTGTGAGAAGGGAGTCCCCCCCAAACGAAGGAGGAAAAAACCGGCAGCGGCGGCTGCAGCACGAGGAATCGTCGACCAAAGGGTCAGAAAGAGAGAAGTACAAGATGGCGGCGGAGAAAGCGCAGGCGACATGGGGGCCTGAGCAGGATGAAATTGTGAGACGGTGCGTGGAGCTGCTGAAGAGGGAGGTGCTGACCCCGATGCTACAGGCAATTGAGGGGCTCAAGGAGACACTAAAGACTCAGGAGACAGAGCTCCGCGTGGTGGAGCAGGTGACAGATATTGAGGACGAGATCCTGGGCCTGGCGGTTAAGACACAGACGCACGAGGCACTTCATAAAAAGTGTACTGAAAGGATCGAGGCCCTAGAAAACGGAGCGCGAAGGAAGAACCTTCGGATACTGGGTCTCCCTGAGGGTGGGGAAAGAGTGGACTGTGGAGCGTACGCAAGTACGATGCTGAGCTCGCTGATGGGTGCTGAGGCCCCTACGGGCCCCTTGGAGGTGGAGTGGGCAAATCGGATTCCGGCGAACATCGTAGCAGATAGCGGAGGTAGATATGTAATGGTGAGTGGCAGGCTGGAGGGAATGGAGGCCATGTTGGTTAATGTGTATGCCCCAAACTGGGACGATGCGGGATTTATGAGACGGATGCTGGGGCGTATACCGGACCTGGAGGTAGGAAACTTGATTTTAGGAGGGGACTTTAATACGGTGCTGGACCCGGGGCTAGATAGACCCAGCTCAAGGACCGGAAGAAGGCCGGCGGCGGCCAAGGTACTTAAGGGGTTTATGGACCAAATGGGGGGAGTGGATCCATGGCGATTTCTTAGACCTAGGGCTAGGGAGTTTTCCTTCTTCTCCCATGTCCATAAAGTGTACTCCCGGATAGATTTTTTTGTTTTGGGAAGGTCGTTGATCTCTAGGGTGGAAGAAGCTGAGTACTCAGCCATAGCGGTTTCGGATCATGCCCCTCATTGGGTGGACCTGGAATTAGGAGAGGAAAGGGAGCAGAGAACACTCTGGCGATTAGATGTGGGACTGATGGCGGATGAGGGAGTGTGTGCAAGAGTGCGGGGATGTATTGAGAGATACCTGGAGGTCAATGATGACGGCGAGGTCCCTGTGGGAGTGGTATGGGAAGCACTAAAAGCGGTGGTCAGAGGAGAGCTGATCTCCATTGGGGCCCACAAAAGGAAAACAGAGGCCAAGGAAAGGGAAAGATTACTGGGGGAGATTTTAAGGGTGGATAGGGAATTTGCAGAGACCCCGGAGGAGGAATTGTACAGGGAGAGGAGACGACTCCAGATGGAATTTGACCTTCTGACCACCAGAAAGGCGGAGGTACTGTGGAGGAAGGCACAGGGGAGGAGGTATGAATATGGGGAAAAGGCTAGTCGCCTGTTGGCTCATCAAGTGCGAAAGAGGGCAGCAGCGAGGGAGATAGGAGGAATTGGAGACGAAAGGGGAGACACGGTGCGAAGGGCAGGAAAGATAAATGAGGTGTTCAAGACCTTCTATGAGGAACTGTATAGGTCTCAACCCCCAGAGGAAGAGGAGGGGATGCGGCAGTTCCTGGACCAATTGAGGTTCCCGAAAGTGGAGGAGCGGGGGGTGGTAGGCCTGGGGGCACCGATTGGGGTGGACGAGGTTATTAAGGGACTGGGAAGCAGGGAAGGCCCCGGGACCAGACGGGTTCCCGGTGGAATATTACAGAAAATATGTGGACTTGTTGGCCCCGTTGATGGTGAGGACGTTCAATGAGGCCAGGGAAGGAGGGACTCTACCCCCGACGATGTCGGAGGCGACGATATCGTTAATTTTGAAGAGGGATAAAGATCCGTTGCAGTGCGGGTCCTATAGACCCATTTCATTATTGAACTTGGACGCCAAATTGTTGGCAAAGGTACTGGCATCGAGGATAGAGGACTGTGTCCCGGGGGTGGTGCACGAAGACCAGACAGGGTTCGTAAAAGGGAGACAACTGAATGTTAACGTGCGACGACTATTATGGGTGATAATGATGCCCCCAGTGGAGGGGGAGGCAGAGATAGTGGCGGCAATGGACGCAGAGAAGGCATTTGATAGGGTGGAGTGGGAGTATTTATGGGAAGTGTGAAGGAGGTTTGTGTTTGTGAACGGGTTTATTAGCTTGGTTAGACTTCTTTATGGGGCTCCAACGGCAAGCGTAGTTACAGGTCGACATAGATCGGAGTATTTCCGACTATATAGGGGAACAAGACAGGGATGCCCGCTGTCTCCATTGTTGTTCGCGTTGGCAATTGAACCTCTGGCCATGGCGTTGAGAGACTCCAGGAAATGGAGAGGGGTGATTAGAGGGGGAGAAGAACACCGAGTCTCGTTATACGCGGATGACCTATTGTTATACGTGTCGGACCCAGCGGGGGGGATGATAGAGGTTATGCGAATTTTGAGGGGGTTCGGGGATTTCTCGGGGTATAGGCTAAACATGGGGAAGAGTGAATTATTTGTGATACATCCAGGGGACCAGAGTAGAGAGATAGAAGGCTTGCCTCTAAGGAAAGTGGAAAGAAACTTCCGATACCTGGGGATTCAGATCGCTAGGAGCTGGGGAACCTTGCACAGACTTAATCTGACACGGTTGGTAGAACAAATGGAGGAGGACTTCAAGAGGTGGGACATGCAGCCTCTATCGCTGGCGGGCAGGGTGCAAGCAATTAAGATGATGGTCCTCCCGAGGTTCTTATTTGTATTTCAATGTCTCCCTATACTAATCACCAAGACCTTTTTTAATAAAATAGACAGGAGCATCACGAGCTTCGTGTGGGCAGGGAAAGTTCCGAGAGTAAGGAGGGGGTTCCTTCAGCGTAGTAGGGACAGAGGAGGATTGGCACTACCGAACTTGGGCGATAACTATTGGGCCGCCAATGTGGCAATGATACGTAAATGGATGATGGAGGGTGGGGGAGCGGCGTGGAAAAGGCTGGAGAGAAAGTCCTGTAAAGGGACGAGTTTAGAGGCGCTGGTGACGGCGCCGCTACCGATCTCACCTAAAAAGTTTACCACAAACCCGGTGGTGGCGGCAACATTGAATATCTGGGGACAGTGGAGGCGACAGAGAGGGGTGCGGGGAGCCCTGGTGGGGTCCACAATCAGGAACAACCATAGGTTCGCCCCAGGAAGAATGGATGGAGGATTTCAGAGCTGGTACCAGTTGGGAATTAGGAGGGTGGGAGATTTATTTATAGATGGGACTTTTGCGAGCTTGGGAGCATTGGAGAAAAAGTATAAGTTGCCCCGGGGAAATTTCTTGAGATATATGCAGGTGAGGGCGTCTACTAGACAACAGGTGAGGGAATTTCCGTTGCTCCCGACACAGGGGATACAAGACAGGGTGCTTTCAGGGGTGTGGGTCGGAGAGGGCAAGGTGTCAGAGATTTACCGAGAGATGAGGGAAGAGGGGGAGGAGTCGGTGGGCGAACTAAAAGGAAAGTGGGAAGAAGAACTAAGGGAGGAGATAGAGGAGGGTATGTGGGCTGATGCCCTAAGCAGGGTAAATTCCTCTTCCTCATGCGCCAGGCTTAGCCTGATTCAATTTAAGGTGCTACATAGAGCACACATAACGGGAGCAAGATTGAGCAGGTTCTTTGGAGTGGAGGACAAATGTGGGAGGTGTGGCGGGAGCCCGGCAAACCACGCACATATGTTTTGGGCGTGCCCAGCACTGGAAGGGTATTGGAAGGGAGTGACGGGAGTAATTTCTCGGGTGGTGAAGGCCCGGGTCAAACCAGGCTGGGGGTTAGCTCTATTTGGAGTTGCGGAAGAGCCGGGAGTGCAGGAGGCGAAAGAGGCCGACGTTGTGGCCTTTGCGTCCCTAGTAGCCCGGCGCAGGATCCTACTCATGTGGAAGGAGGCAAAACCCCCCGGACTGGAGGCCTGGGTAAATGATATGGCGGGGTTCATTAAACTGGAGCAGATAAAGTTTGCCCTGAGAGGATTGGCTCAAAGGTTCACCAAGCGGTGGCAGCCATTTCTCGACTACCTAGGGGAACGTTAGAGGGAAGGCAGATGACCAGCAGCAGCAACCAAGGGGGGGAGGGGGGAGGGGGATTTAGTTTAGTTTAGGTCAAAGATAATGGGGTTTTGTTACTTGTGTATTGTTAACAATTTCTGTATTATTGTTGCGTTTGCTTTGTAAGAGGGGAAAAATTGTTGTTTGGGGAAAAAAATTTCAATAAAACATTTTTTTAAAAAAAGAAAATATTGTGAGTAAAGCAATTAGTAAACATGAACGAAATAATAAATACAACATCCTGTCTTTTTGTCTTCCTCCTCCGACTTAACTGCTCTTGGCTTCCCTCTTCATCCAACTTCATAATTCTGTTATGGGCCAGGGTTCAGAGAACCCCAAAGTGTTTCATTGAGTTCACCTGACCCACAACTTTTAATAGATTGTGGTATGGGGAGCACACGGCCCACTCTACAGATGTGGTACAGCAGAAATGGAAAAGTATTTTTTAAAGCAAAACAATGTTCATTCTATGAACTCAAGTTAATCTTTTTAAAACATACAGTGAACATCTTAGCAACCATTAATTCAAATACAAGCCCCAAAGAATACAACACTAAGTAATTCTCAAGCTGTTCTTTTAACATCCATCAGACTTTTTAAAAAAAACTTTAAACAGAAGCACATCAGGTTAAAGTCACTACTGAGAGCGGTTATTAGTTTTAAATCACCAAAGGATCGATTTAAAGTCTTTAAATTACGGAGCGTGAGACTAATACCCCTTCTGGCTGTGACTGCAGCAATCCAGCTCTGAAAACAAAACTAAAACACACCCTGCAGCAAACAGCCTAAAACAAAAGTAAATAGCTGTCTGACAGCCCAGCTCCACCCACTCTCTGACATCACTGATAAACACCCATTTCTTAAAGGTACATTTCATAAACACCCATTTCTTAAAGGTACTCTCACATGAGCCCCCCAAGAAAAATAAATAAGCCATCAACTTCCAGATGGTTTCATTTTTCACCTTTTCACTATCCTTTAAGAAATGCACACAGTAAATATACTTTTTCATTTAAAAAAACAACATATGCAAACAGGTATAATAATACAGTCCATTTTTGTTCTTCTTCCTCCAACTGGAATCCTTCTTGATTGACAGTCTCTTTGAACAAGAAGGTCGCTGCACGAGCCTTCATTTCTCTACGCATCGGTATTTCTATACTTCAGTTCAATCTGATCACAAAGTCCCTTGTAATTTTCCAACACAGGAGCATTGGTTATCACAGCTTTCAGGCAGTCAAATGCCTTGGGATGCTTGGACATATTTAAATAGATCTCCACCAAGCCTTCAACTATGATGCTCTTTCTCACTATCCTCATCACTATCATCCAACTGTACGTTTCCCTTTATGCCTGCCAATTCTAACTGACTGTCATGTTTCATGGCCATTTTCTGAAGTTCAAACTCTCTCTCTTTATCTTTTCTCTGATCTGTATCTCCCATTCTCTTTCTTTTTCTCTAGGACTGTTCTTTCTTTTCTCCTTTCTTCTCTCTCCTTTTCTTTTTCCAATCTCTCTCTTTCTCTTCCTTTTTCTGCTCTCTCTCTCTTTTCCTTTTTCCGCTCTCTCTCTTTTTCTTTTTCCGCTCTTTTTTTTCCGCTCTCTCTCTTTATTTTTCCTCTCTTTCGTATTCAAGCTGCTTTAATTCTTTCTCATGTTCCATTTGTTTAATTTTTAACTGAATGTTTGCCATTTCCAATGAGTCATACTGTATCTCAGGCAACTTTAAATGCTTAGCCACTGCCATAATTACCTCATCTTTTCACAGTTTGTCAGGTAATGTTAACTGCAATGTTTTTGCCAAATCTAACAGTCTGCTTTTAGTCTCTGTCCGTAAGGTCCTGCGTGTGACCGTCTCGACCCCAAAAACATCAGAGCCTTTGAAAGAGCCATTGTCCACAACACATTCCCTACTTAAACTAAAATACCACACCTGAAAAGCAACCACAATATGCTCACCCCTCTTTGTCTTTAAGTTCACTAAGCTAATCCAATAGATAGACTTTTATCCCGGATGAGCCCCCAATTTGTTATGGGCCAGAGTTTAGAAATTCCCAAAGTGTATCATGGAGTTCACCTGGCCCACAACTTTTAATAGATTGTGGTATGAGGAGCACACGGCCCACTCTACAGGTGTGGTACAGCAGAAATGGAAAAGTATTTTTTGAAGCAAAACAAGATTTATTCTATGAACTCAAGTTAACCTTTTTAAAACATACAGTGAACATCTTAGCAACCATTAATTCAAATACAACCCCCAAAGAACACAACACTAAGTAATTCTTAAGCTGTCCTTTTAACATCCATAAGACTTTTTAAAAAACCTTTAATCAGAAGCACATCAGGTTAAAGTCACTATTGAGAGCACTTATTAGTTTTAAATCACCAAAGGATCGATTTAAAGTCTTTAGATTGCAGAGAGAGAGACTAATACCCCTTCTGGCCGTGACTGCAGCTATCCAGCTCTGAAAACGAAACTAAAACACATCCTGCAGCAAACAGCCTAAAACGAAAGTAAAACGCTGACAGACAGCCCAGCTCCACCCACTCTCTGACATCACTGATAAATACCCATTTCTTAAAGGTACATTTCGTAAACACCCATTTCTTAAAGGTACTCTCACATGACAATTCTATCTCTCTTCTTCCACTCCAGTTTGCTGTCCCCTGCTTCATACGTCCCAGAAGTGTTTTCTCTCTCCTCAAAATCATTAATTCTGACTGAGAGCTGCCCAGAGTCTTACCACTGAGCCAAGATTATCACCTTAAATCTGAATTAGTCTGAAGTAAACTTGTGGATTCATCATCTTTATAATAATAATCTTTATTCATGTCAAAAGTAGGCTTACATTAACACTGCAATGAAGTATTGTGTAAAGCCCCTTTTCGCCACACTCCAGTGTCTGTTCGGACACACTGAGGGAGAATTCAGAATGTCCAATTCACCTAACAAGCACATCTTCCAGACTTGTGAGAGGAAACTAGAGCACCGGGAGGAAACCCTCGCAGACACGGGGAGAACGTGCAGACTCCGCATAGACAGTGACCCAAGCCTGGAATCGAACTTGGTCCCTGGAGCTATGAATCAACAGTGCTGCCGTGCCACCCAAATGGCACTACATTATTTCTATGATACTTTGTGAAGTGAATATAACTATATTTTATGGATAGTAATGAGTTCACTAATATTTATGTCTCGTACGATTATCTAATATCAAGTTTGTTGAGTTAATTCTTTTTCTAAACATTCAAATTGAAAACAAAAATAAATTAAAGAAGCGTTAACACAATGTACTTCTTGCAAATAAGTAATTGCCTTTTTACAAGAAAGAACCAGTTTAGAACATGAGCAATTCCTAAAAATATAAATTAGTTGGAAAATGTTGAAGTTGCAGGTTTTATCAAAGAACTTTTTATATCGCATTTCTAATTCAGTAAAAACATATAGTGATCTGTTAATTATTGTTTTGAGAGATGTTGGTATAAATAAGAAGTAGAAGTATTATTTTTTGTCATGTAATTATCTTATGCTATGTGTTATTTTCAAAGTAATAAAATACATTTCAGGTTGTTTCTGAAAGTTTCTACAGTAATTGCACTTTTTCTTTCAGAAAATAAGCAGCAATATTCGAATAGGAATCATAAATAATCATAAGGCTGAAGCAACAGAAGATAATACTACTATTGCAAGAGCTATTTGGGCTGCACTTCTGACACAGAATGGAAATATTGCAAGAAACTTCATTACCAAACTTATCAATGAAGGAACTGTGGAAGCACTTGCATCAGGAGCAAAGATTATGGAATTTGTTGTTAAAGTTAGTAATTTTCATTTTTTAATAACATTTATAAACGTAAGGTCTGTCACTGCAAGAGGGTTCACAGAAAATCAAAGGACAATCCAGTTAGTCCCATGTCCCCTTTCTCCAATTGATGACACATCTGCACAAATGGCTATCCAGGACATGCAAAGCTTCCTAGAGGCATGGCATGGATATGCAATTAGTGGGATTTGTTTATTGTCACGTGTACCGAGGTACAATGAAAAATATTTTTCTGCGTGCAGCTCAAACAGATCATTTAGTATATGAAAAGAAATTACGTTAAGAGGGCAACACAAGGTACACATTGCAAATACGTAGACACAGACATCGGGTGAAGCATACAGGAGTGTAATATTAATCAGATCAGTCATGCCTCACGGCGCCAAGGTCCCAAGTTCGATCCCGGCTCTGGGTCACTCTCCTTGTGGAGTTTGCACATTCTCCCCGAGTTTGCATGGGTTTCGCCCCCACAACCCAAAGATGTGCAGGGTAGGTGGATTAGCCATGCTAAATTGCCCCTTAATTGGAAAAAATGAATTGGGTACTCTAAATTTATAAAAGAAAAATGTATTAGATCAGTCCATAAGAGGGTCGTTTAGGAGTCTGGTAACAGCGGGGAAGAAGCTGTTTTTGAATCTGTTTGTGCATGTTCTCAGACTTTTGTATCTCCTGTCCAGTGGAAGAAGGTGGAAGAGTGAGCAAGCTGGGTGGGAGGGGTCTGTGATTATGCTGCCCGCTTTCCCCAGGTAGCGGGAGGTGTAGATAGGGTCAATGGATGGAGGCGGGTTCGTGTGGTGGACTGGGCGGTGTTCACGACTCTCTGAAGTTTCTTGCAGTCTTGGGCCAAGCAGTTGCCATACCAGGCTGTGATGCAGATAGATAGGATGCTTTCTATGGTGCACCTGTAAAAGTTGGTAAGAGTCAATGTGGACTTTTTTTTAAAGAGTAATCAACCTGAAGCAAAAGAATGTTGTAACGTGGTGTTATATTTGACCTCAAGAGTGAGCTATCAATCACATGTCCATGCTGTAACTGTGGCTACCTGCTTCCATAACATTGTCTGCTTCAGCTCAATTGCTGCCAAAATCCTCAGTCTTGTCTCTGTTACCTATAAATTTCATGATGTCAATGTACTCCTATCTTCAACCGTTCATAATTTAAGCTCATCCATAACTTCACTATGACATCCGAACTCAAATCAAGTCATATCACCCTGTGCTGCCTGACCTACAATGGTTCCAATGTAGCAACAATTCAATTTTAAAAATCACATCTTTGTTTTTAAATTCTTCCTTCACCTCTCCCCTCCCTCGCTCAATAACCTTTACCAGCCCAGACCTCCAACTGCTCGGTACAACTTGCAAGGTGGGGAGACGTGTTGCAGGTGTGAAGGGTTTTCTTTCAATCATTCAAGACATGTAATCTTTGCTGGCTAGGCCAGCATTCATTGTCCATTCCCAATTGCCCTTCAGAAGGAGGTGGTGGTACCTTCTTGAACCGCTCCACTCCATGTGTCGTAGTACACCCACAGTGCTGTTAGTGAGGAAGTTCTAAGATTTTGACCCAGCGACAGTGAAGGCTCCAAGAATGGTGAGTGGCTTGGAGGAGAGCCTCCGGGTGACTGGTGTTCCCATGAATCTGCTGCTGTTATCCTTCTAGATTGTAATGGTTGTGAGTTTGGAGGTGCTTCCTAAGGGACCTCAGTGAATTCCAGCAGTACATCTTGGAGATGGCACACACTGCTGCGATTGAAGACCAGTGCTGGAGGAAATAACTGTTTGTGGAAGAGATGCAAATCAAGCGGGCTGCTTTGTCCTGAATGGTGTTGAGTTTCTTGAGTGCTGTTGAAGCTGCGCTCATCCAGTCAAGTGGAGAGATTCCATCACACCTCTGACTTGTGCCTTGTATATTATGGACAAACTTTGGGGAGTCAGGGGGTGAGTACCCGTCGTCACTGGCCTGCTGTTCTACCCACAGTATTTATATGGCCAGTCCAGTTCACATTCAGGTCAATAGTAATCTCCTGAATGTTTATAGTGATGGTAATGCCATTGAATATCAAGGGAAAATGGTTACGTTCTTTCTTGTCGGAGATGGTCATTGTGTGGCACGTATGTGACTTGTCCAAGCCTGAGTATTGTCCAGGTCTTATTGCATTTGACTGTGGACTGAACATTGTGAAATCATCAGTGAACATTCCCACTTCTGACCTTAATGTTGGATGAAAAG